>NC_048600.1:64697451-64806828 GCF_003668045.3 Cricetulus griseus
CCCCGTCTAAGCCCATTGCTATCCCACTACTCTTCATATCCCCAAGCAGACACCAGCCCCCACCACAAGGCTATCTGATATGCTTTCCTCAGTGGCTCCTCAGCAATCTTTGCCATCCTTCAGCTAGTCCCTTGACTGTGCACAATCCCCCTTGACTGTGCTCTCCTCTAGACCTTGACCAAGTACGTTTTCAATGGCTCCCCTACAGACACTCCTTCAGGACTTCTTCCCCACTCCAGGGAAGTGTTAGCCCTTAGCCGGGTCTCAGGCCCTTTGAGACCAAGACTCTTGAAGAATTTGGACTTTGGCAGCAGGAGCCTTCGCTGGAAGTGTCCTGTCTTTAACCTGGGCCTGGGCCTAGGCCTGCCAGCACCCCCACTCCCTACCCCAAGAGCCTGAAGGACAGAGAGCAGGCTGCATGGGTATAAGATCCACCCACCCTCCAGACAGGAGCTAGCCCACCTTGCAATAGAACTCCCAAGAGGGTGACGGTAGCCAGAAGAGCCACGTCGTCTTTCATGGTGCCAGCCACGGGCAGAGTAAGCTGCAGAGTTCTTATCAGCCAGTGTGCTGCTGGCCAGGAGAGGAAGAGCCTAGCACCCTCCCCACCCCTTCTCAGTAGAGGCGGGGAGGGGTGGGGGCATGACTGTATCCTCAGAGGCAGGAAGCCTGGTCAGGCTAGGAAGGTAGAAACCAGAGCTGTGGACAGCTTGACAACTTCCCTCCATTGTTCTTGACCCTTCTGTGTTTAGTCCTGTGATGGCAGCACTCAAGCTGCTTATCCAGGCCCACCCTAGCCTTGGGTGCTTCCACTTATCCTGTCACCAGGCCCTCCTCCCTTGGTAGTTTCCCACTGGCCTTTCAGACCTTTCTTAATCCTGGTTTCAGTGTCATGTGCCCAGCCTGACCTCTCCCGCCCCTACAGTTATTTAACCTGTATAACTTGTATCTGTACCCCCATCCAGGGATACTCTGTAATGTGAAGTGCTGACACGTCCTTCCCAACTCCCTTTAGCTTTATAATGCTGTCCAGGTGTCCTCAGCCACAATGGACCTACTCCTCCTCTTGCTCTTTCTAGACATCCTGAGGCCCATCACCCTCAGAACCTCACAGGCTTCCATCCTTGCTCGGGCTGTGGGAGAACGTTGCTTCTAGGCCAGTGTATTTGTCCAGCATCTCACTTGGCTCAAGGCACTGGTCCTTTCCTTCCTTAGCCCAGTCCTTCCCACACCAGATAGAGCTGACAATTCCTCCACTGCCAAACTTGTGGTGTAGACATGTGTGCCTAGGCTGAGGGAAGAGAGAGAGACCCAGTTCTGGAAACTTCTTTAGAGTTCGGGAAAGGAAGCTCAGAGTATAGAAGCTGAAGATTCATGTTGGTGAGCCCTTGGGGCCCCGGAGCCGCCTCCTCAGGGTTTGTGGCCCCTGGACCGTTTTGCCTTGTAAAACAGTCACTTCTCTTTTCTGATGAAGTTGGCTTGAGGTGAATCTGGTCAGCGGTGGCAGAATCCAGATTGGTCTAGAAGAGCCGCAGGTGAAGGGCACAGACCAGCACAAGATGGGAGAGGGCGGGTGCTGGGAAATGAACTGCCTCATTACCAAGTCTACACCTCCTACACAAGTCTGACACCCCTGCAGCCAGCTTGGTCATATCATGGGAGTCTTAAGACATCAGGGGCATCCTTGGGAGCCACTGCCATAGAGCCAGCCTCCTTCTTTGCTGCCCTCAAGTCCAAGGGCCAGCCTTGGTTCCTATGGACTCCCCCAGAAGCCCTTCTGTCCACTTTGTTCATCATTGCACCCAGCAAACCTGATGACTCCCAGCTGGGGTTCTGCAGGCTTCTCAAGGGCAGAGTTTGGTCTTCTGCTGGTCCCTGCTTTCCACTGAGCTGGACACAGGCATTCCACCGCAAAATGGGCTGGGTTCTTATTCTCTGGCTTACTTTCAACCCCTCCCTGCCTAAAGCCGCACTGACTGAAGCCTTCTTCTCTGTCTCCCCTCCAGTACTAACTGGATGTCCTGAAGTTTGTAGCCATGGCATTGGCAGGCTGTGCTCCTAAATGCCCATGTGAATGATGTGCCTGTCTGCATGCCCACGAGCCAACAAACATATCCGTGTGTGTCTGCTTGTGAGTATGGGTGCTCACGGGTTCAAGCTGCAAGCAAGTCTGTTTTGTGTCACTTCAGGCTCTGCTCTGCCAAGCTGCTATTTCCTCCGAGGCTCACATGTCCACCCATTCAAGTTCACTCTCTCTGCCCTGGCAACAGGAAATAGAGGCCTGGCATCAGCAACTTCTCAGGAAATCTGTGGGCAGATGTTCAGGGCAGAGACAAGGGTCTCAGTCTCTGACTCCCTCCCGACCTTCTTTGATCCTTCTATTTTGTGCTCTGAGTCTGCCTAGGGCTCTACTGAGGCCTACTGGGGACTCTACTGGGCCTGCCCAACCTCTGCCCAAAGAGCCAGCCCTGAAGGGACCAACGGTATCCTCCCTGAGCCCTGAAAGATGTGCCTCTCTCGACTCAGCCCGTACATGGCCCTGGGGAATCTTCTGGATGCTGAGTTCATGAATGACCTCTGACAGGTGGGAAGGCCAGCAGTCCACAGTATGAAAAGAAGTCACTGTTTCTTCCCTGGACATCAGCAGCATCGCACAGTCAGACCCTTGACTCTAACTGTAAGTGAAAGGTGTGTATATGCCCAGGATCTCTGCACTTGGGATGATGGAGAGTCTCAGGCCTGGGCTACCGAAGAGGCCTGCTTCATTTTAGACTTTAAAAAAAAGAAAAAAAGCTGCAGGTAGGAATTCCCACATGCCATTCCCCAGCCTCCTCCAGTATTACAATATTGTATTGTGTAACCAGAGTGCAAACCTGCAAACCAACACAGTGGCATGGATAGAATGCCACCAGCCCAGGCCGGAGAGAAGGCTCAGTGGTTAAGGGCACTGGCTGCTCTTCCAGAGGAGTGGGATTCAATTCCCAGCAGCCACATGGCAGCTCACAGTTGTCTATAACTCTAGTTCCAGTGGATCCAACACTCTCATATAGACATACATGCAGGCAAAAGACCAATGCACATAAATAAAAAATTTTCAAAAAAGGAATGCCACCAGGCCGTTTTACAGATTTTATTCAGGTTTCATCAATTGTCCCACAAACAGAACCAAGGCAAAAGATGCTGGGTTCTGTCAGACACACAAAGCTACATATTGTTTGATTCTATAAGCATGAAGCAGCCGGAAAAGGCAAATTATACTATAGACGGTAAAAACAAAAACACTCTGTGATTACCTGGGGCTGAGAGCATTGGGTGGCTACAGTTTTGGTATGTGTGAGACACTGGAGGTTGAATTTAGAGCTTTACACCTGCTTAGCAGGTGTTTTACCATTCAGCTATGTCCCCAGGCCATTATTTTACCTTACATATTCGACAGGATCTCACTAAGTTTCCCAGGTTGGCCTTAAATTCACTCTCGCTCCAGCAGGGCCTGGATCTGTGTTCTCCCCCTCAGCCAGGATTATTGGCCTGCACCAAAAGGCCCATGACCATCTTGAAAGACCAAGGAAGGTGTGGCAGCATACTCCCTTAATCTAGCACTTGGGAAGCAGAGGTAGGCAGGTCTCTTTGAGTTCGAGGCCAGCCTGGTCTACATAGTGAATTCCAGGCCAGCTAAAAAAGTCTCTATCACTTCCAAAAACACTTTAAGTACTTACTTATTTGTGAATTTGTATACGCATGTATGGGTGGGCATGCACTTATGCAGGCTCAAAGAGGGCCTTTGTTCTCCTTGCTCACTTTGTGTATTCCTTTGAGGAAGGGTCTCCTCCTGAAACTAGGGCCCATATTTTCTCAGGCTAAAAGTCAGCAAGCCCTGACTTGAAACTGGGGTTACAGGCATACACTGAACTTCCTAGCTTGTGGCGTGAGTGCTGGGATCCAAACTCCAGTCCTCATGATTGCTCAGTCACTCTTAACTCTTCACCATTTCTCCAGTTTTCCATTTTTCCGTGATCACTTCTTGGCCTTTGGCTAAGGTCAAGTGTAAAAGTGACTTACAGTATTGTTTGCACATTTAGGTGAACACTCTAAAAATAATTTGTTTGTTTAAAGTTGTTTTTAAAAGCAGTACAAAGGCTGGAGAGATGGCTCAGGGGTTAAGAGCACTGACTGCTCTTCCAGAGGTCCTGAGTTCAATTCCCAGCAACCACATGGTGGCTCACAGCCATCTGTAATGGGATCTGTGGCCTGCACTGTATACATGATAAATAAATAAATCATAAAAGCAGTACGAGCTGTTTGTGGTGGGTCAGGCCTGTAATCCTAGGACTCAGAAGGCTGAGACAAGATTACTGAGAGTTTGAGAACCCCATGTGAGTTTCAAGACCGAAACTCTGAGTTACAGACTGAGTTTCTTTATTTTTTTTAAGATTTTATTTATTTATTATGTATACAACATTCTGCTTCCATGTACATCTGCATACCAGAACAGGGCACCAGATCTTATAACCGATGGTTGTGAGCCACCATGTGGTTGCTGGGAATTGAACTCAGGACCTCTGGAAGAGCAGTCGGTGCTCTTGACCGCTGAGCCAACTCTCCAGCCCCAAACTGAGATTCTTTTTCAAGAAATTAAACATAACACATACTTAAAAGCAAATAAATGAAAGTACTACAAAGAATGGATTCTTGCCGGGCGGTGGCAGCACATGTCTTTAAAACCAGGCTGGCTTTGAACTCCCAGAGATCTGCCTGCCTCTGTCTCCTGAGTGCCAGGATTATGGCATTTGCCACCACCACCTGGCCAAATTACCTTTCTTTATGAAGCTTAGAGGGTTCAATCCTATGGGATCCACTCTGGAGAGCAGATCTAAACTAATCACATCACAAGGCCTCACCTCTAGATACCATAACCTGGTTAACATCTCACTCTCCATCACCTTGAACACAGGACTGAGGATCAGACTCCTGCTGAATTTGGAGAGGACAACGGTTATAGCACAGACCATATTCAAAGCTCCTCAATTGTCCCCGATGTCCTTTTTCTGGTCCATTGTATTTCACTGAAATATGTCCTCTGTCTGGTTTTGGTTTTGGGCTTTTTTTTTTTTTTTTTTTTTTTGTTGTTGTTGTTGTTGTTGTTGGAGGGGCAGTCTCTCTTTGTAGCTCAGGCTGGCCTGGAACTCATAGAGATCTGCCTGCCTCTCAAGTGCTGGGACTAAAAGTATGCCACCCCACCTGGCCTTTGTTTTTCATGATCTGGACACTGTCTAGTGTCTTTGTAATCAATATTGTTTATTGAGTGCATTCAATAATTTCGGGGTGGGGTGGGGTGGTGCGAAGCAAAGTTTCGTGTAGTAACATAGCCTAGCCTGGTGCCAAACTCATAGTGTAACTAGCTGAGTATTACTTAACCTCCTGACCTTCCTGCTTCCACCTCCCAAATATTGGGATTACAGACATTTGTTACCATTTCTGGCTGCATACATTGTTGTTGTTTTTGATTGTTTGTTTTTATTTTGTTTTGCTTTGTTTTTTGTTTTCTGTGTAGTTCTGTCTGTCCTAGAACTCACTCTATAGACAAGGCTGATCTTGAACTCAGAGATCTGCCTGCCTCTGCCTTTGGAGTGCTGGGATTAAAGGTGTGTGCCACCACGTCTAGCTGTTTTTATTTTGTTTTTTAATAATATAAAACCAACTTTCCGGGGCTGGAGAGATGGCTCAGAGGTTAAGAGCACTGACTGTTCTTCCACACATCCTGAGTTCAATTCCCAGCAACCACATGGTGGTTCACAACCATCTGCTATGAGATCTGATGCCCTTTTCTGGTGTGCAGATATACATGGAAGCAGAATGTTGTATACATAATAAATAAACAAATAATCTAAAAAAATTTTCCTTTCTTGCTATAGTTGATATTTGGTCATGGTATATAATTATTTTATATATTTCCAGACTCCATTTATTAGTTTTTGTTGAGAATGATCAACATTTTTAACTTGAATCTTTGAAATAAACTTTATGTCACCATCATTAAGATGAAGCCAATATTGAATTGGGCTTGGTGTGTACATCTGTAATCCTGGCACTGGTGGGCAGAGGAAGGAGGACTACAAGTTCAAAAACTTCCATTTATGGGGGCTGGAGAGATGGCTCAGCGATTAAGAGCACTGGCTGCTCTTCCAGAGGACCCAGGTTCAGTTCCCAGCACCCACAACTGCAACTCCAGTTCCAGGGTATCTGACACCCTCACACAAACATACATGCAGGGAAAACACCAATGCACATAAAATATAAATAAATAAAATAAAGAAAAAAAAACAACTTCAGCTTAGTGAGACAGACCCTGTTTCAGAAAAGTAAGACTAGAGGTGGAGCTCAGAGGTCAGAGGTTAAATGCTTGCCTGGTGCTCACATTGGGAGGAAGAGGCGTCTCCTCTTAGTGAGCCGCCTTGGCTTGCCTCCCTCTTGGATAAATTCAGTCATGATTGAATCCATTCATATCCCAACTGAGGACTGACACCTAGTAAAAGTTGATTTACTGATGCCAAACAAAACCAAATCCTGGAGTTTTGTAATCTGTGATGATATCACACGTCTAGTCTTGGTGTTCACAGTTGACAAGCTCTGAAGGAAGTCTCTCACCCTAGGGTTCCTGTCCCTGGATACAGACTTCCCTTTTCTGACCCTCAGGAGCAAAATCTAATTTTTGGTAGTGTGTACTGATGCCATGGCAACACTTTGTCCCTCTGTAGGGACCAGACCATGGATTTACTTGTGCTTTTTTCGGGTGAGGGAATAGGGTCTTACATAGCCCAGGATGGAATTCACAACCAAGGATGACTCTGAACTCCTGTTTTGTTTTGTTTGTTGTTTTGTTTTGTTGCCTCTATTTCCTAAGGGTTAGAGTCACGGGTGTCCCACCATGCCTGGTTTTTATTTGATGCTGGGAATTGAACCCAGAGCTTCATACAAACATGCTACCAAATGAGCTACATCTCAGGCCACTGTATCCATTCAACATAATAAATTGTAACTTGAGTTGAGCATCCTTCCAATAAGTCACCCCATCAGTTAGTGGGCTGGGGTCCTCCCTGAAACAGGCAGAATCCTGTTTTGGTTCCTTGGAGTGTAGACTAAGAGATATTAGAGTAAGAATAATTTGAACTGCTACTCCCTGTGCAAAGAAATTGATCAGCCCTGGGTATCCACCAAGGAACTGGTTCCAGGACCTCTCTTGGATGCCAAAATCTGCAAACATTGAAGTCTTATGTAAAATGGGATAGCATCTACATATAAGCTACACACACCCTCCTGTAGACTTTATATCGTGTCTAGATGGCTTATAATTCTTTTTTTTTTCTTTTTGGCTTTTCAAGACAAGGTTTCTCTGTATAGCTTTGACTGCCCTGGAACTCACCTGTAAGCCAGGCTGGCCTTGAACTCATAGAGTTCCACCTGCCTGTACCTCCCGAGTGCGGGAATTAAAGGTGTGAGCCACCACCACTGAGCTGGTTTATAATTCTTAGTACAACATCAATGTTCTGTAAGTAACTTTATTATTTGGGGGAATGAGGACCAAGGAAAGGGCTGTTTATGTGTCTGGTACAAATGCAAGTTTTGTTTTCTGAATAGCTGTCATTTAAGGATGGTTGGATCCTCTCATCAGGAACCCATGTATACAGAAAGTCTCTACTTAGTTTTAAAAATCATGTTGTGAGCCGGGTGTGGATGAAGGGCAGAGGATCATAGGTACAAGGCCAGCTTGGGCTACATGATGAGACTTTGTCAATGGCAGAGCTCTTGGTTGATCTTCAGTACCATAAAAATTAAACAAAACAAAACCCCCAAACATTATTGTATCCAGGAAGGAGGACTCAACATCACCCTTGAAGGATGCAGAGGATGGGTGGTTCCCATCATGTCCTCAGTTCTTTCACCATCTGGCTCCTGTAAGAAGCAGGCAGGCCCTAACTAGCAGTGGGTTACTGCAGACTCAGCCAAGTAGGTGCTGGGCGCCAGCTGTGGGCAGCATGTGGTTCCAGAGTGTGACTTTCAGCTCTTGATGAGTTCCTGCCCCTTCTCATCTGAAACCACCTCAGGTCAGACAATGCGCCTGCCTGCGGAATGAACAGCCTTCCACGTTTACAGTCTTGCCTGACAGCTGTTCATCTTGATGTTGTCTGTTTTAAGACAGGCTGGCCTTGAACTTTCTATGTAGCTGAGGATGACCTTGAATTTCTGGTTCTTCTGTCTATCTGGTGTAATGATCAAACCCACAGATTCATGCACTCTAGGCAAGCACATTACCAGCTAAATTATAGCCTATTCTGCAACCCCTGTTTTGTTTGTTTGGGTGTGGGGTTTTTGTTTTGTTTTGGAAACAGGGTTTATCTGTATAGCCTTGACTGCCTTGGATCTCAATATAAGACCAGGGTGGTGTACAATTTATGGCAATCCTCCTGCCTCTGAGTGACAGATTACAAGTGTCTGCCGTCATACATGACTCCAAGATGATTTTAATTCATCTTAGTTCAGAGGAAATAGATTCTCTAGCATCTATTTGGGCCATTACATTGATAACATCATGTTAATTGATGTGATGGACATGGGATGCTGCATCCGTTGGAGGTTTCGATAAAAACAAATGCTCTGCAGAGAGTGAGGAACCTTGCACACATTCAGGGTGCCAGGCTTGCTCTCTCAGTGAGGTCCACCGCCTGGCAGGACCAAATGCCTTCTCTCTCTCTCTCTCTCTCTCTCTCTCTGGTTTTTCCAGACGGTTTCTCTGTGGCTTTGGAGGAACTGGAGGCTTTCTCTGGAACTCGCTCTTGTAGACCAAGCTAGTCTCAAACTCACAGAGATCCTCCTGCCTCTGTCTCCCAAGTCCATATGCCTTCTTAAAGGAAATGAATGCAAACTATTGGGCTTTTCACTGCCTACCACTGCAAATGAAGCATAAGATATGTCCTCTTTGGGTTCTGAAGGCAGTAGATTTCACATTTGGGAATCCCACAATGACCCACTTAGGCATGAGGAAAAGCAGCCAATTGTAAGTGGGGCTCAGAGGAAGAAAGGGCTTTGTGCCAGGCATGGTGGTGCACACTTTAATTGCAGCATTTGGGAGGCAGAGACAGGTGGATTTTTTGAAATTGTTTTTATATATATGGGTATTCTATCTGCCTGTGTGTCTGTGTGCATGCAGTGCCTTTGGAGACCAGAAAAGGGTGTGGATCCTCTGGCAGTGAAGTTATAGAATGTTGTGAGCTTCCATGTAGGTGCTGGGAAGTGTACCCTGGTCCTCTGGAATAGGAGCTGGTATTCTTAACCATTGAGTCATCTCTCCAGCCCAAAACAAAAATTTCCCTCTTTTCCCACTATGTAGCCTCAGCTAGCCTAGAACTCTGAACTCACCTCTGTTTCCTGAGTGCTGGAATTAAAGGGTGCACACAAATTCTTAATTTAATGCTAACAAGTTAATTTTTGTATCTGAGCTAAGTAATTTTTTCTCCCAGATCATCATGACAGTCTCCCACATTATCTTATGAAGTGCTATAGCTGTGTTAGCTTTCTGTTGTCCTGATAAACTGCTCAAGAAAATTAACTTAGAAACTCAGCTAAGAGTGCTCACCTAGCATCTTTGAAGCCCTAGGTTTGACACTTAAGACTTCACAGACCAATCCTGATGGCACATGTCTGTAATTCTAGTACTGGGGAGGTGGAGACCAGAGAATCAAGTTTAAGGTCATTCTTAGCACAAACGTAAAGAGTCTGAGGCCCAGCCTGGGAAATATGACGATGATAGGTTTTTGGGTTTTTTCTTTTGTTTTTGTTTGTTTGTTTGTTTTTCAAGACAGGTTTCCTCAGTAGCTATGAAGCCAGTCCTGGAACTCGTGTACACCAGGCTGGCCTTGAATTCACAGAGATCCGCCTGCCTCTGCCTCCCAAGAGCTGGGATTAAAGGGGTGTGCTACCACCCAGCACATGATGCTATCTTTAAATTTTGGTTTTTGTTTTGTTTTTGTGTTTTGAGACAGGGTTTCTCTGTGTAGCCCTGGCTGTCCTCGAACTCACTCTGTAGACAACCACCTCCAGGCCCATATAGTTTGTTTTGTCTGCAGTTCATGTCCCTTCCCATAATTCATCTGATCTTAATTACATGCATGCTCACTCAAGCATAGGGATAAGATGGTAAATAGGGGAGTCTCCTTTAAAAGACCACTTGAGGATATAATTTTGCCCTATGTGCACCCAAAACTAGTTTAGGCCAGATAGGCCTTTCTGGTCTTATACCTAGACATAAAGAAAGTATGACAGAGCCAGGCAGTGGTGACACACACCTTTAATGCCAGAACTCTGGAGGCAGAGGCATGTGTATCTTTGAGTTCGAGGCCAGCCTGGTCTGCAGAGCAAGTTCTAGGACAGCCAGTATTGCACAGAGAAACCTGTCTTGGAAAAAAAAAAAAAAAGATAGAGTCTCATTGTGTAGTCCTGGCTGGTCTGTAACTCCCTTTATAGCCAGGTTGACCTGCAACTCACAGAGATCCACCTGCCTCTTCCTCCAGAATGCTGGGATTAAAGGAATGGGCCACTATGCCTGGCTCTCTTTCTAGACTTATTTTTAATTGTGTGTATGCATGTGGGTATGTATGTGCACATGAGTGCTCATGCCTGCAGAGGCCAGAGGTTTGAGATCTCCCTGGGGCTGGAGTTACCGGTAGCTGTGAGCATTTCAGTATGGAGGCTTGAAACGCAGCTTGAGTCCTCCACAAAAGCAGTAAGCACCCTTAAACACTCTATCCCCTTTCTTTATGCATCTAGCTGAGTGTCCAGCCCAGGTCTCCACAAATGCTCTACCACAAAACTGAGCTACACCCCAAGTTTTCCAGCATCTTTAGCGTCCTATAGTCTGGAGAAGTCTGTGGGTTCATGGGTCTTTCAGTCTGGCTGCTGGGCAGTCTGCTGATTCACACTGAGGTTTCTGCAGGGTGGAAACTGATCGATGCACCATCGACAAGCGTACCACTGATGTGGGTTCTCAGTGCCTTATCGGAGGAAGCACATGATGCCAGTCTGTCCTGCAGATGGTGGTACCAACTATGGCATTGGGGTAGCATCTGCTGCATGCTTGCTGTGAAGGGAGAAGTGTACAAACAGCAGAAAGGGAACTGCCCAAACTGCAACACTGCTGTTAGCAGTTTCTGACCTTTGTTCCCCCGGAAGACCCACCCCACTGGTGGGATGACCCACTCCACTGGAGCTGATGCCGGATGAAGGTGGAGGTCAAGAGAAGAGTCCCCACAGCATCTGAACATGGGGCCTCTTGACTTCCCAGCCTTTCACCTTTTATTTTATTGTTTCCTGAGTCAGGGTCTCAAATAGTCCCAGTTGGTCTCAGAGATGCTGTAATCCTCCTGCCTCAGCCTCCCATGTGCTGGGTCCCTAAGAAGACAGAGGTAGACTTGTGCCTTGCTCACACTTGGTGCTCTTTAGTCTATCTCTCTACTTCCCTTCCTAGGGCTGAGGCTCAGCTTCTCCCACTGGGCTCTTTTCTTGGCACAAGAAACTCAAAAGACCCAATGCAATTGTCACCTGAAATTATTTTTACTTTTTACAATCCAGTGTCTTTTAATTGTTATTTATCCCATTGTGCCATCACCCCGGAGAATGGGTTCACTTGTGTGCTGCTCCAGATGCAGCAGGCTGGCTGCAGCTGGACAGACATCTTTCCCCGTTTTCTGAGCACTTCAGGAAACTGTCCGGGTTTTAGAATATTGTTACTGTGTGTGCATGTAGTTATATGTGGGTACTGGGAATTGAACCCTGCTCCTCTGGAAGAGCAGGTGGTGCTCTTAACCACTGAGCCATCTCTCAAGCCTTGGTATGTTGTTGTTACTGTGTGTGCACATAGTTACATGTGAGTGCATGTGCAGCTCAGAGGACACAGGAAACCAGTTCTCTCCCACCTTTACAGGGGTTCTGGGGATCGAACTCAGATTGTCAGGTTTGCTGGCAAGTGTCTTTACCTGATAGGCTGTCCCACTGGCCCCTACTTCCATTTTGAGACAGGATCTTGCTATGAAAAGCATTCTTGCTAATGAAAATGTTCTATAAATGACAGTACAATGGCTCCACAACTCTATGAGTATACTAAAATGCCCACTGAGCTGGCTATCTAAAATGGGTGAATGAAACAGCTGAGCAGTGGTGGCGCACGCCTTTAATCCCAGCACTTTGGAGGCAGAGGCAGGTGGATCTCTGTGAATTCGAGGCCAGCTTGGTTTACAGAAAGAATTCCAGGATATCCAGTGCTCCATAGAAAAGCCCTGTCTCAAAAACAAAACAAAACAAAAAACAAAAACAAAATAAGGGGCTGGAGAGATGGCTCAGTGGTTAAGAGCACTGACTGCTCTTCCAGAGCACCTGGGTTCAATTCCCAGCACCCACATGGCAGCTCACAACTGTTCTATAACTCCAGTTCCAGGGATCTCCTCACACAGACAAATGTGCAGGGAAAATACCAACGTACATAAAGAAAAACAAAGAAAGAAAAAACAAAAACCGAATTGACTTCTTTGCAACAATGCCAAGAGCATGCTGGGTAACATCATGGTGCTTAAGGTGGGGCATCTCTTTGAATGACAGCATGCCCTTGGTGTCCACAGTATCTAACTTCCTGTATAGCTTGACATGTGTGTGACTGAAGGAATAGCTTCAGCCTTCATTTTAGTTTTTATAAAATCATTTTAAGACCTTTATTAACAAAGTGGTTTTTTTTAAGTCAAGTTGTAAACTTTGGCTAGAAATTAAAAATGGAGTTTTTGTTGTTGTTTGTTTTTGTTTTTCGAGATAGGGTTTCTCAGTGGCTTTGGAGGCTGTTCTGGAACTAGCTCTTGTAGACCAGGCTGGCCTCGAACTCTCAGAGATCTGCCTGCCTCTGCCTCCCGAGTGCTGGGATTAAAGGCGTGCTCCACTAAACAGCCAGCATGGAGTTCTTTAAAACAGAAAAAAAAAATATCTTGACCAGATATGAAATGATTTTAAAAAACTTTAAAGGTGTTTTGAGAAAAGTTGTGCCTTTAAAAATATGTTTATTGTCAGGCGGTGGTGGCACACGCCTTTAATCCCAGCACTCAGGAGGCAGAGGCAGGCGGATCTCTGTGAGTTTGAGACCAGCCTGGTCTACAAGAGCTGGTTCCAGGACAGCCTCCAAAGCCATAGAGAAACCCGGTCTCGAAAAACAAAAAACAAACAAACAAAAATATGTTTATTATCTGGGTATGTTGGCACTTGTTTTAAGGCCAGCACTCAGGAGGCAGAAAGGAGGCTGTCTGTGAGTTCAAGGTCAGCCGAGGATACGTGTACCCTGTCTCAAAACAAAACGCTTATCATTTATGCTGGCTACTTTATCAGTTTGACACCAACTAGAGGTCACCTGGGTAAAGGGAACCTCAATTGAAAAACTGGTCTATAGGCAAGTCTGTGGGACATTTTGGTTAATGATTGATGTAGGAGGGCCCCGCCCACTGGGGGTGGTGCCACCACTACACAGGTGGTCCTGGGGTGTATACGAAAGCAAATTGACCAAGCCAGTAAATGACATTCCTGTAGGGGTCTGCTTCAGCACCGTCTCCCACATTCCTGCCCTGAGGTCCTTATGGTGGAGTTACGACCTAGGACTTGTAAGTTGAAATCAACCCTTTCCTCTCTGTGTTGTTTTTGGTCACATTGTTCACAGCAGCAGGAAAGAAACTAGAGCTGCACTTGGTAAAAGGAACATTGGATATTGCTGTGAGGGACCTGTCCTTTTAAATCTTGCACTGTTCATGGAGGGAAGGTGGAGGCTTTTGGAGCTTTGAACCGGAAAAGCCACCGAGGGCTCAGAGCTGGAAGAGCCCTTGTGAGCGCTAGAGAGCAATGTGCAGTGGAGCCCAGGCTGTGAGGCTTTAGCCCCGTGGCCTAAATACTTCCGAATACTGCCACCCTCATGCTGCAGTGACCCCTAAACCATAAGACTATTTTCATTGCTACTTCATAACTGTCAGTTTGCTACCGTTAAAGTCATAATGTAATATTTTCTGGGAGATAAAAGTTTGCAAGGGGTCGTGACCCACAGGTTGAGAACCCCCGCTGTGGCGGCATGGGAGGCTTCTCTACCAGGGCTGTTTTGTTCCTGTAATATTTTGGATTAAGAATCTGTGGAAATGAAACCTTTGCTTCACTGGAACAATGACTACTGCACTAATCAGCTGTGGTTATCTGGGAAGTATTTCCTGAGGGTCAGCTGTGGCCGGGTGGAGAGAGGAGAGGGCAAGGCTGCATCTAAACAGGAAGTAAAATTAATAACATGTAAGAGTGTCCCTCATGCTACTGGTTTTGAGGGCACCAAGGGGTTGTTTTAGTTACTTTTCTGTGTTTTTGTTTGTTTTGAGGCAGCAACTCACTATGTAGCCCTGGCCGTCCCTCTGTAGATCAGAGGCCCCCAACTCAGAGATCCGCCTGCCTCTGCCTCCCAGGTGCTGGGATTAAGGGCATGTGCCACCACATCTCAGCAGTGTTTGGATTGTTTTAAAGTTTGTGGGACTTCTAAAGTTGTACTATGTTTGATGTTAATATTAGCATAATATTTATTGGTACAAACAAGGAAAGAAATGTATGGGCTAACCATGATGCTTTGTATGTGAAGTTGACAAGGGGTAAGTTGTGTTTTGTCAGCTTGATAACAACTAGAGTCACCTGGGGAGACGTAGCCTCACTCGAACTGCCTCCAATCAGACCTACCTGTGGACACGTGTGTGTGTGTGTGTGTGTGTGTGTGTGTGTGTGTGTGTGTGTGTGTGTGTGTGTGTGTGTGTGTGTGTGTGATTTTCTTAATTAAAGATTGATACCAGAAAGCTGGGCGTTGGTGGCACACGCCTTTAATCCTAGCACTCTGGAGGCAGAGGCAGGTGGATCTCTGTGAGTTTGAGACCAGCCTGGTCTACAAGAGCTAGTTCCAGGACAGCCTCCAAAGCCATAGAGAAACCCGGTCTCGAAAAAGCAAAAAACAAAAAACAAAAACAAAACAAAACAAAGATTGATACCAGAGGGCCCACCCCACTGAGTATCATGTCACTTCTGGGCAGGTGGTCCTGGGTAAATAAACAAGCTGGGCAAGCCATAGGGGAGGAAGCAGAGTTCCTCCATAGCTTCTGCCTCAGTTCCTGCCTTGAGCTCCCACCATGATTTCTCAGTTTGGTGGAGTGTGACTTGAGAGTGGTCAGATGAAGTAATCTGTTCCTTTCCAAGATGCTTTTGCTCGTGGTGTTTATCACAGCAACAGGACAGCAAATAGAACATCTGTTACCAAAAAGACATGTGTTTGGGTAAAAAGAATAACCTCACGCTGTGTGGAGATGTGGGTAGTTTCAGTGTGTCTGGTCAATGGGCAAAAGTTAGCATCAAAGGCTTTCTTCCCTGAGCCTCTCTTCATTTCCTACAGCTGGGTTTACACATTCATTTCTTCTTGGATGACTAAGCCGGATGATGTTAAGCCAGCTTTTGCTCAGCCTTGCCCTGCTCAGCCTCGGGAGGGGGTCAGATTCTCAGCTGGTAGATGAGGAACTTTTGTCTCTGCCTCCAGGGTTCCCTGGGTATCTGTGTGGGCAGTTGAAGTTGCTGATACTGATGTTGAGGTGGCTGCTGATCTTGGGCCCTGACTTTCCTTGCCATCCTCTCTAGGTTCTTTAGCAAGGAAGTCCTTGTGGAATTGGCCTAGAAGCATCTATACACTGTCTCACTGGTCCTGCACCATGGCTGTTAGCAGTCTCCATCACTCTCCCAGCACAAGAAGCTGGAAACTGGTCTGTGCAGAATCTTCTAGAGATTAAGGTGGGAACTTCCACCTGCAGTAGGGTCGGGTTGCTGGGTCTTGTCTTCAGGAGTGCTCTGCCATCCCAACCCCCCCACACTGTTGGGGTAACCCTGCTGCTTATTTTGTGAAGAACCCCTAGGAAACAGTGTCTACAGTGGTTCCTTTGCTGTGTATTTACTCCTGTGCTGTCCCTCCACCAGGGCTTGTAATGGCTGCCTCTGAACCCATTTCTACCTCAGTTTTGAACTCCACAGTGACTCCTAGACTTTGGAGGTACTTCCAGGGGCTGTCTATTGTTTTTGAGATGGGGTTTCATCGTGTCGTCTCAGCTGGCCTGAAACTTGCAGATCCACCTGCCTCTGCCTCCTGAGTGCTAGGATTAAAGGGGAGTGCCATCATGTGTGGCCTTCATACTGACTTACATCAAACCATTCTACTATTGTTCACAAAACCTTGAGATAACCTTTTTGTCCCTGGCATGGGGGCACTGCAGACTTTAGGCCACCTGGGCCAGTGCTGCCTGTGGTGTTAGCTGGTGGTTACTGGGTGTCAGTTTTGCCACTCATGGCAGTGGTGGTAGTGCTGTGGCCGCTGCAGCTCTTCCAGGGTTGCCATGGTAACTGGGTCAGCAGGGCTCCAGCTGACCCAGGCTCCCTGGGATTCTCTCTCCACTCCTGTTACTGATCCAATGCCACCTTTATGTCTTCAGATTTGCTTATCCCTCCCATGTATGAATGTGCACCATGTGCATGCCAAATGTCCCCAGAGTCAGGAGAGGCTTTTGGATCCCTAGAACTGGAGTTACAGATGGTTGTGAGGTGCCATGTTGGTGCTGGGAACTGAAACTGGGTTCTCTGGAAGAGCAGCCATGCACTTAACCACTGAGCCAACTACCCACTCCCCATCTTTGCTTTTTAAATTCATCCCTTCTAACTCTTTTCTCCCTTCCTTTCTTCCATCCCTCCCCTCATTCCTTTGTGCTGTCTCAAATTGGCCTTGAAATCCTGGGCTAACATGAGCCTCTTTCCTCAGCCCTTTGAGTGCTAAAATCTAGACACATGACACACTGCTCATACTCTTGCGCTGTTTTTTGTTTTTTTTAATAGTGACATTATTGTACACTTGGCCAGCTCAGTAACAGCAAAATGCAAAGCCTCCATCCTTTCCTTCAAGACACTGTGGCACCTATGAATTGCACTTGCGTCAGCATCAAGCATCGTGAGAAGGCAGTGTTGTGTGTAGGTGGACTGGGAAAACAGCCAGATTCAGATTCTGAAGCAGTTTCTCCTGACCACACATTGAATTCCCACTGTGGAAAAGTGGAGCAGTCACAAACTGAGCCTCTCAGATGAGGACTGCTGGAGGTAGTCTTGCCTGCACTCTTATCCACTGACATCTCCCTAGTGCTCCATAGGTCAGGAACTGCTGGCTGCTCCTCCAGCCTAGACACTTAAAAGTTTGCTTTTTGTTTCTGAGACAAGGTTTCACTACATAGCCCAGGATGATCTAGAACTTGAGGTGATTCTTTTGTCTCAGCTTTCCTTGGGCTTGCAATAATTGACCACATCTGGCTTCTGGGAGGTCTTGCGCTGCCTCCTGGCTCTATTCCTTCAAGAGCAATCTTCATTGCTATCAGGGCACCTCTTCTGTGTCAGGCTGGCCCTGGGAGGGACACACAGCTTCACAGAGGCCTGGGCTGGCTTCCCATACATGTTTTCTTTCTGGTAAATGGAAATGTGCTCTGAGTCCTCCTGGATGTATCTGGCTGGTGATCCGGGGCCCACCAAGCACAGAGCACACCATCCCAGAATGATTGCACCTGTAGGTGTCTGCTCCCTCTCTTCACCATCTGACGGTTACTTCTGGTTGTGACTTCCCTTAGTGAGGCTGGTAGCATTCTCAAACCTTCCAAGAGCCAAGCAAGCCTGTTGGTACTGCTTGCTGGAGGTTCTGACAAGGTGGCAAGTCCTGTATCACACACAGCAGAGGGCTACTATGCCACTAAGCTCTTCCTGCCCCCAATCTAGCAGTGATGGTCCTTTGGACTGGCTCCTACCGGCAATGTCCCTTCCTGTTTGGCATACACCAGTCCTTAGTTCATTTTCTGTTCCTATAAAAAAAAATACTTGACCGGTCGTTGGTGGCACACACCTTTAATCCCAGCACTCAGGGGGCAGATGCAGAGGCAGGCAGATCTCTGTGAGTTCGAGGCCAGCCTGATCTACAGAGTGACAGGACAGGCTCCAAAGCAATACAAAGAAACCCTGTCTCAACCCCCCCCCCCAAAAAAAGAAACAAAACTAAAAACACCACTCCCCCCAAAAAACCTTGTGGCTAAATGTGAGATTTATTTCTGGGCATAATGGTGTGTGTAATTTCAGCACCCAGGAGGCTGAAGTAGGAGGGTCATTCTTATGGGCTATCAAGGTGGCCTTGGGAGACTCATCTCAGTTGGCTCTTTTCCAATGTACCACTGCTAGCCACCGACCCCAGCTCTTCATTCCCATTTCCTTTGACTTCCTGTAAAGCGTTCTCTTCCACATCTGTGCTGGTCTGACCATAGTGGAAGGACTGCTCTTTTGCAGCATGCCAGTGGCTCTACCTATCTTCACCGCCATCAGTGAGGGAGTCCCCATCAGACATGTAGGAAGACAGCAAAGTTAAATCAGGGAAACTGATAGCTGTCAAATGTTCCTGGCTATTGCACTCCACGGAAGTCAAACACACTTGTGGTTTCCATACTAGTAAAATATTTTTATTATTTTTATAACACAAGGAAAGTAGAGACTTCTTTTTGGTGTATACCAGAGCTAAGGGAAGCAGAATAAGGGGATTAATAGGACTTTTATGCATTTTTGATGACCGTAAAAAGTTAACAATACCAACTGCTTGCCATAAAACTTATCATAGCTCCAAACACATATAAAGGATCAGTTTTAAAATCTATAAAAGTAAAAAATATACAGTTGGACGCTCTAACACTTATTTCATCTTCAATATAAAATTGTAAACATTTATTTACACAAAGCACATGTGTATAAGAAAAGTCCGAGCACCCTTTTCTTCTTGAGTCATGGCTCTGAGAAGATGGGATGTGCGAGGAAGTGGGGTCACCTCTTCCCAACTCCCCAAAGCCAGATTCATAAATAAAGCCGCGGGCAGCTCTGGGGGGGGAGAACCCCAAGAATCACATTTTTATTGCTATGACACTGCAGCGAGTGAGCCGCCCACCACCCGCGTGGCCAACCTGGACCTAAGGTAGAGTGCTGGGGCCAGCTGGGCAATGGGGGCAGGAGGTGGGCAGCTGTCGCAGGAGGCTGGAGGAGGAACCACGATCTGGCTCCAGCTCTCGGCCATATTTTTGGTAGCGAACCTGCAGAAGTCACCCTCTCCCCCTACAGTTGGGGAACTATCAGAGGGTGGCGTCTTCACTGGCTTTATGATTCACCTGCTTCTCTGAGAGCTGAACTGAGTTTCTGGGGAGAACAGGTGGCAGGAGAAATGGCTATGAGACAAGGACCCGAGAGCACAGGTGCCCTCAGTGAAAAAGGCACTGCTGGTGCAAACTAGTTTAGCAGTGTGTACACCCTCTGACCCTCCAAGTGCACAGGCTGCTCTGTCATTTCCTTGGCTCAGTTCTTTACACTGGATCAAGTGTTCTGGGACCCAGGACAGTGGGTGGAGCTGTGGTTCCTCTACAGACCACTCTGCAGGCAAGTCACTCCAGCAAAGCCCTTTCCCTCCACCATCCTCTTCAAGGTCTCGCTCTGTGCACACCATCTTGCTTGTGACAAGGACAAGTGCTGTCAGCAGCCCCCTTGCCATATTCTACTCCATGGTTTCTCTGCTAAGACATGTTCAGCAACAGACCTTCCAAGAGAATCCACTCGAATCTTTAGCAAGGACGGGTTAGTGTTATAAAACCACTTTAAAAGTGCAAATCAGCTGCGGGAGGAGCAGAAGTATGGCAGATAAAGAATAAAGTGACTCCTAGGTGGCGGGCTGCCTGCAGCCTTCTTTCCCCAAACCTGTGCAAGGCTCAGGCTCCCTAAGGAGTTTGACTTTTCCTCTTATAATGTAATAAAATAAATCACCGTTTCCTGTTTTGGCTGGAAGAGGATGAGGAGGCAGAGAAGGGTCATGGGGATGTTGTGGAGGAGGAGAGACATGTGCACAACTGAATGGCACATCTACCATGGTAAATACAGGTTGTCAGAGAGATACAGAAGGTTGGACCCTAAATATCCACCCTCTGCATTTAGCCATGACAGGATATGGAGGGGACTCCTTGGGGGCCCAGTATCTAAAGTGTGAGTGGCAGCCAGGAAGTAGGAGCTTTAAGGAAGGACCCTATCTGGACCACTAGATCTAGCATCTTGTGGCATCCTGATCATTCTGGCATCTGCACTCACAGCCTATACTTGTGGCAATGATTTCCAGTGACCATGAAAGCTGACAGAGCAGGAACAGAAAAGGCTCTGACTCAAAAGGGAAACCCTAGGTCTCCAGTGCCGCTTACGAATACAACCACCACCTAGCCTAATCTGCTTAAAAAAATCTTAAATTAAGAAAATTACTTCTATGCTACAAAATGCAAATAATTCTATTTAAAATTTCAACAGAAATTTGTTCCCAGCCTTGAGGCAAGTGGAGAAATCTTGGGTAAAAACACAGCACATTATTTTTGACAAGCCTGATATGGTGGGGCTTAAGTGTTTCCATTGGCTTTTTGGTCATCTGGGTAGGAAGCCACCTTTCAAACTCCTATCCTGCTATCCCAACCCCAGGTAGTGATGCCAATGGGCTGGGCCAGCCCAACGGACCAGCAGATACTGACCGCTGCTGGCCTTAGCTGTTGCTTAAGTTCTACTGGCCCAGTTCTCTGGGCCATGGGCTTTTGGTCCAAAGTAGTTGCTCTTTCTTGAATCTGAGAACAAAAATATAAGATGTCTAAACATCGAAGACACCACATATCTCTCCATTACTGTGACCCTAAAAGATCATCCAATTCATTTATCCACTCCTCAGAAGTCCTGTTCTTCAGCAATGAGTCGATCAGATCAGTGTGTCCAGCCACACTGGACAGCCCACTGCTGCCTGGCTGCCCACTGAAGGCAAAGGGCAGCTCTTGGCCCATGGTCCTCACGGGGTAGGCCTGAGTACAGTGCAGCCCCGCCCGGCTGTTCATCTGTGAAGTGGAGCTCTGGCTAAAGGCCCCCAGCTCAGGCCCTGCAGGGCTTAAGCCAGGCAAGCCCTGCTGAGGGGCTGCTTGGGGAGGTGCGGGTGCAGGGGCACTGTTCCTCTGCTGTGTGCTCACTGGGGGCAGCATGGACCCTGCTGCACCTGCTGAACTCATGGGGGCCATGGGCCTGCTGGGCATGGCTTGGGAGAACTGCTGGCCAGGTATTTTCAGGTGGGCCTGCTGCATGTGGAAACTGGAAGGTGCAGCGAAGGGGCTCACACTGCTGTTCCCTGGCGTCTGGCTGCTCAGGTTTGGCATTCCCTGATGTTGCCATGAGGCATTCTGGCCTCCCATGGCTGCTGACACCCTTGGGACTTGTGACTTTGTTAAACCAGGAGGCAGGGTTCCCTTATTGTGCTGCTGGGAGAGGCCAGCACTCCCCAGAGAGTTCTGTCCATAAGCGGCTGGAGCAGAGGCATTTTGGCCCACACTGGTCTGCCGTGGAATGTGGGCATGTGCGCTGGCAGCTTGTGGTGGGGGCTGGGCAACTATCTGGGGTAGGCCAGAGGTTATGCCATAAAGGCTGCTCTGAGGCAAGCTCTGGGACCCAGTAAACTGGGCCACTCCTCGGTCCTGCGGGCCTGAGCTGGAGGGGAGAGAAGAAACAGGAGCATGACCAGGACCCATTGACATCAGAGTCCCAGGCTGCGGGAACACTCGAGGACAGCTGGAATTGGATGGACCTAAGTTGTTCATGCCAGGCACAGCAGCAGAAGGTCCTAGAAGACAGAAAATTGTAGCAATCAAGTTGGCATCCATTTCTTCTTTACATTTGTGTGTATGGACAGGTGCAGGTGCATATGTGTCAAACAAGTGTGTGAAGTCAGAGGACAACAGGTGGGAGTTGCTTCTGGTCTTAGGTAGGGTTTCTATTGTGATAAACATCATGACCAAAAGCAACTTGGGGAGCAAAAGGTTTATTTCATCTTTTTTCCCCTCCCTGAGACAGGGTCTCACTGGGTAACTCTGGCTGTCCTGGAACTCACTGTGTAGTCCAGGCTGGTCTCAAACTCAGAGATTCACCTTATAGTTTGTAGTTCATCATTTAGGGAAGGAAGTCAGGGACAGAAACACAAGGCAGGAACTGAAGCAGACCATGGAGGAGGGCTGCTTTCTGGCTTGTTTACCATGGCTGGCTCAGTCAGCTTTCTTTTACACCCAGGAACACCAGCCCAGGGGTGGCACCATCTACAGTGGACTGTGCCCTCCCACATTAATGCCCACAGGGTTGCCTACAGGCCAATCTGATGGAGGCATTTTCTCATTTGAGAGTCCCTCTTCCCAAATACCTCTAGTTTGTGTCAAGATGATATAAAACTAGTCAGTACAGTTTCCTGCCCTCACCATGTGGGTTCTAGGGATCAAACTGAGGTCATCAGACTTGGTGGCAAATGTCTTTACTTGTTGAGCCATCTTGCCAGCCCATGTTGGTATCCCTGACTATCACAGTGGAGATTATCTAGACCTCAGCTGCAGCTCTTCCTCTATGGGCATCATGTCAGAATCCTCATACCTCATGGCAGTGGGGCAATGACAGTATTCAGAGACAGAGGACAGAGGACGGGGTGAAGCTCCTGAGTGGGAAAGCCAGCCAGCTGTCTCGTCCATTTACTTATTAAGCATCCAACAAAGTTGTTCTTAGCTGGGACCTAGTTAGGCAGTAGGGATTTCAAGGCAGATACCCCAGATCTCTCTGTGGAAGGCAAAGCCACCACACTGTGTGACAGGGTCAAAGTCTGAGCAGCAGGCTATAGGAAGCAGGGGTCTGAAGGTTATTTGGGAAAGTCTTCAGAAAGAAGGGGGCTTAGAATTGAATTTAGGGCTTGGGGTGACCTTAAGCATAGTTCCTCAGGAGCTGTCCACCTTGTTTTATTGGAACAGTGTCTCATTGGCTTGAAGATCACTAAGTAGGCTAGACTGGCTGACTAGAAGGCTCCAAGGGTCGGTCTGCCTGTTTTTGTGGTGCCTGGATTACATGCACATGCTAGGCTTTTACATGGGAACTGAAGAGCAACTCAGGTCCTCATCTTTCTAAGCACTTTACCAACTAAAGTCTCTCCCGTTCTCTCCTTTCTTATAGAGACCTGTGTACTGACCTGGAACTATATTATCATCATGTCTGGCTGGAGCTTCATGCCTATTGGTTCTGGCCTGAGCTTTGCCAAGGACCCAAGTTTAGTCTCTAGCACCTGCCCATACTCCCAGCTCCACAGGAATCCAACAGCTCTGGCTTCCACGGGTACCTGCATCACATTCACATAACATCCCCCAAATAATGAAATCACTTTTAGAAAATAGGTGTGAAGGCTGGGTGGTGGCTCACAACTTTAATCCCAGCACTTGGGAAGCAGAGGCAGGAGGATCTCTGTGAGTTTGAGGCCAGCCTGATCTACAGAGCGAGTTCCAGGACAGCCAAGAGCATACAGAGAAACTGTCTCAAAAAACCAAAAAGGTGAAGAAAAGTGGAGAGCTGAAATGGACTACTTCATTTCCATTATCAATGTGGTATGGGATGGAGTTGGGAAACCCAGGCCAGACACAGGCTTCTCTGACACCTAGGCTTCAACTCCATATTCTTAGCCAGCATACCAGGAAACCCCACCTAGACTCTTCCATGGCTGTAACCAGTTTCTCTGGGGCACGTCACAGTGAAGGTTATAAAGGAAAGCCAGACCAGAGCACATCTGACATGTCACCTGCAATCTACCCAAACAAGTTGCTCAATCCATCTCAGAGGTGACGGCTGAGGCTCAAGTGTTTCTGCCTTCCCTATGACATCAAAGTGAGGACAAGCCAAGCAAAAGTCCACATAGGTGCATTGGAAGAAACCCTTCATCTGGAAAATCAGATGTTTTTGTTTGAGACAAGCTCCCTCAAACTAAAAGCTGAAGATGACCTTGAACTACTGATCTTCCTGCTTCCATCTTCTAAGTGCTAGGATTATAGGCATGCACTGTTAGCATCTAGGAACACCTGCCCCTCCTCCTTGGGGACCTGGCAGAGTGTATCACCCTGTGCACATGTCAGGCAGTAAGTACCCTGGCCTGCTGTGTGGTCCCTTTAAGGGGGCACTCTGCCTACTCCCTTCTCTTCTTCCTTTTCCTATTTCTCCCCACCCCCACCAACCTGAGTCTCTCTCTAGCTCTCTGTCTCTCTGTCCCTCATGTTGGCCCCTCCCCTCCTGGCCAATGAGACTGCTTGCTCTCTCTCCCTTTGCTTCCTCCAATAAAACTTCCCACATAAGCTCCGTCTACATGGCATGTTTAGACCCAACTCGCCAAGGTCTCACACAAGTAGTCATAACATTCACCACTATAGCCAGCTTGCTTTGAGGGTCTTTTTTTTTTTTCTTCTTTTTTAAAAGGATTTATTTATTATGTATACAACATTCTGCTTCCATGTATATCTGCACACCAGAAGAGGGCACCAGATCTCATAAGGGATGGTTGTGAGCCACCATGTGGTTGCTGGGAATTGAACTCAGGACCTCTGGAAGAGCAGTCAGTGCTCTTAACCTCTGAGCCATCTCTCCAGCCCTGCTTTGAGGTTCTTCAGAAGACAAAAAGGACTATTTTTTTTTTTAAACAAAGATCACTTCCCCCCCTTTTTGGGGGGGGTGTGGTTTGAGATAGGGTTTCTGTGTAGCTCTGGCTGTCCTGGAACTTGCTTTATAGATCAGGCTAGCCTCGAACTTACAGAGATCCACCTAGTCTACACGAGTTCCAGGACAGCCAGGATACACATAAGATGGCCTCTAACTAGTAATAATTTTCCTCCAAAAGCCTGTTTCACTGTGAGCATCCTCACAGTCAACCCTGGAGACCCTCTTCTTGTGCCACAAAAGAACTAAAAATCTAGGTCTTCCTCTCTTCCAAACCACAGTTTCACCAGGCGTTGGTGGTGCACGCCTTTAATCGCAGCACTCAGGAGGCAGTGGCAGGCAGATCTCTGTGAATTCAAAGCCAGCCTGGTCTACAAGAGCTAGTTCCAGGACAGCCTCTAAAAGCCACAGAGAAGCCCTGTCTTGAACCTCCCTCCCCCCAAAAAAAACCACAGCTTCTATGAGCAAGTAAACTCAGGAACTCATCAGCACCACACAGCATAAGCTCCACCCACCTTTATGGCGGAAGCTGCCTTCCCCACAGCCTCCTTCACGTCCCCTTACCTGGGAACTGTCCAACCTGTTGTGGAAAGGTACTTTGTGTTGGGTCTTGGTACTGGGGGGGTGGGCGGGTCAGATGACGCTGAAATTGTTGCTTCTCCTAGAGAGTGCCAAGAACAGAAACAGTAAAACTTGATGCAAAAACCAACGAGCAGGACAGCAAGGAGCACAAGCAAAGGTGAGGCTCACGGGCAGGCACCTGTGAGTGCAGGGAAGGCCAGCGACTGCTCATGGTAGTGTCTGGGTGATAAAAATGGGTTGTTAGTGACTGTGCAACTCTAGTTACAATGGAAAACACTGAGTATGTAGTTTGAACAAAGCATATGTGACATGGATTATATCCCAATAAGAGGTTAGTTTTAAAAAAATGGTGGACCTGGCGGTGGTGATGCACACCTTTAATCCTAGCCCTCAGGAGGCAGAGGCAGGCAGATCTCTGAATTCGAGGCCAGTATGGTCTACAGAGCAAGTTCCCATATAGCCAGGACTACATAGATAAACTGCCCTAAGAAATCAAAAAAAGGGGGAAAAAAAAGATGGTGGAACTATGGCAATGACCAACCTCAGCAAAGTGTAGCCTCTGGAGTCGGTTCCAGTGTCTTCTCTTTTTGTTTGTATGTGTGGGCAGGCATGTGCCATGGTGTGTGTCAGAGGACAACTCTGCATGCGGGGATCTGTCTTCTTCCTTGTGCTGTGACAGGGCTTCTTTCTGTTCAATACTGAAGCCAGGCTTCTTGGCCCTGAGCATCAAGGGGATGGGTCTCTGCTTCCCATCTCCACTTATGATGCCTGAGGTTACAACCCTGTGCTCCTGCTTCACATGGGTTCCAGGGGCCTCAGGCTTGTGAGCTATTTCCTGGTTTCTTTTCTTCTTTTGAGATACAGTATCACTCTGTAGCTCAGGCTGGCCTAGAACTTACTATGTAGCTAAGCATGAGGGCAATTCTCCTGCATCAGCTGCCTCAGAGCTATGCCCAGCTGGCTCCTGTCTTAATTAGAAGACATGGTTTAACCTCTCAAAGGCTCTCATGGCTGCCTGGTTTCAGCATTCTACTTCTGGTAACCCAGTGTAAGGGAAATGTACATCTTGATCTTAGGACCCCAGGGGCATCTTTACTTCCTTCTTCATGCTCTGGTTCCTCACACTACATGTTTATAACAAGAAAGATCCACAGTGACTGATGGCCTGTGTGTCTGGATGGAAACACAAGAAAATGTCCCTTATACATGAAGGAGCTGTCTTTATTAGCTCCCATAGACCACATGCCTAAGAAATGCTACAGCCTTGCAAAGGAGATTCTATTTACTTATTTTAAATATTAAAAACATTTTAAGCATTCTTTTAAAAAAAGTGAAGTAAAACTTGGAAAACATTTTTATTTATTGTGTGTGTATGAATGTGTGCATAGTGTGAAAACCAGAGAACAACTTGCTGAAGTTAGTCCTCTCCTGCCACCTTGTGGGACCCTGGATCAGACTTAGGTTGGCAGAGTTGCAAACAAAGACTTCTATCTACTGAGCTACCTCACTGGTCTTTTTAAAAGATTATTAAAAGATTTTTATTGTTGTTTGATAAAGTGTTTTACTATGTAGCTCTGGCTGTCCTGGAACTCATTATGTATACCAGGTTGGCCTTGAACTCAGAGATCCACCTGCCTTTGCCTCCAGGCCAAGTGCTGGGATTAAAGGAGTATGCTACTATGCCTAGTACATATTTTTAAAAACATTACTTGTATGTATGATTGCCTGTGTGAGTTTATGTGTACACATACATGCCAATGCCCACAGGGGTGAGCAGGAAGATTGGATCCCTGGGAACTGGAGGCATATGCAGTTAGGAACCATCCGATGAGGGTGCTCAGAACAGAACCCAGGTCCTCTGCAAGAGCAATATGACCTCCAGCTCAGCTGGTCCTAATTTCTAAAAAGAGTATCTTTTTTTGTGTGTGTGCACGTGTGTATTCGTGCAAGCCTGGGGGAAGAGTATGGAGGTCAGAGGGCCATTGTGGAGTTGGTTCCCAGTGGGTTACAGGGACTGAACTCAGGTCATCAGGCTGACAAGCACTTTACCGGCTTTGGATTCTTGCTGGGTTTAAAAGGGGATTTTAAAGGACACAGCACTGACTTTGGGTGCAAACATGGTCAAGTGGTGCCTGTGTGGTTTCTTGTGCTTGTTACCTGTTCGGCTAGAAGGTGCTGCCTCTGCAGGAACTGCTGCTGCTGTTGCTGGAGCTGCTGCTGCTCCCTCTGCTTCTGCTGGTCCAGAAGCAGCTGGTGCTGCTTCATCACAGCGGCCTGCTGCTGGCTGCTGAGATATGGGGAGCTGTTGTGAGTGCTGGCCACAGAGACACTAGGAGGCTGGGTTCCCACGTTGGCAGTCTGGGCTGGTACAGAGACATTGGAAGGGTTCTGCTCCTGTCAACAAAGATGAAGGGATCTAAGTCAGGTGGGAAGGATGATCTGTCCCAACCCTGAGCAGGCCAGGTAAGCTGCTTCCATGATAGTCTTATTCACCATTCATCTTTAACACCAAGCCTCTGCTTCCCAGATGCTATAGTTTGGACATGAAATGCCCCTATGTGTGTGATGGCAGCACCTTTTAGTCCTAGTGCTTGGGCAGCAGAGGCCAAGTGGAACTCTTGAGTTTCAGATCAGTCAGGATACATAGTGAGACCCTAACTCAATACAACAACAAACAAAACCCCTACCCCAAACCCAAACTAACCAACCCCAAACAAAAAATCCTCATTAAAAAAAAAACACCCTACAAATACCCCACCCCTAACCAGCCCAAACAAAAACAAAAGGCTGTTCTGCTTTGCCTTTAGAGTACAGACTTGGTTTATGGCTGTCCCCGAACAGCATGGAAACATTTTTTTATGCCCACTTGTGTACATGCTTCCCTGGGAGGTTATGGGATAGCTTTGTCAGATACTTTATATCTTTAGATTTTAAGTTTTGTTTAGTGTTTCTGTGTGCATCAGAGTCAACATCAAGTGTCTTTCTTAATTGTTTCACTTCATTTTTTGAGACAGAGTCTGTCACTGAACCAAGAGCTTCCCAATGTGGCTAGAATGGCTGGCCAGTGAGCCCCCAGGGGTCCTGTCTCCAAAGCACTTTCTGACTGCACCACCCACAAACTCTACACTGCCTTTAAGTTAATGCTTAAGTTTTCTATACTTCCCTCCTTTTTTTCTTACTAAACAAGCAAGGCCTCACGTTATAGCTCAGGCTGTCCTCAAACTTGTGGCAACCCTTCTGCCTCACAATCCCTGTGCTGAGATTGCT
Organism: Cricetulus griseus; assembly: GCF_003668045.3. Classification (NCBI taxonomy): domain Eukaryota; kingdom Metazoa; phylum Chordata; class Mammalia; order Rodentia; family Cricetidae; genus Cricetulus; species Cricetulus griseus. The sequence goes on from NC_048600.1 coordinate 64,725,997, forward strand.
GCAAACCATCACAACTGGTTTGTTGTTTTGTGACAGTCTCACTATGTACACCAGACTGGCCTTCAACTCAAGAGATCCCTCTGCCTCCTGAGAGCTTTTCTGGATTTAAGGCGTGTGCCACCACCTCTGCTTTGTTTTTATTTTTTAAGACAGGGGGCCTTATGTAGTTGTTTGGCATGAAAGAGACAACAACTAACCTAAATTAGGTGATTTCTCAAATGTCTGTGTAGTTAAAGTCAAGATATATTAAGGAATTTTTTTTTTTCTTGAGACAGAGTTTTTATCTGTGTAACAGCCCTGGCTGTTCTCAAACTTAGACATCCTCCTGCCTTGGCCTCCCTAGTGCTGGGACTAAAGGTGTGCACTACCACACCCAGATATACTAAAGGACTTGTACTCTTTTTATTAAGGATCATCAAATCCAGTAACCTGTAATCTCAACACTTGGGTGGTAGAGGCAGGGGAATCAGTTGTTCAAGAGCAGCTTGGCTACCTAGCCAGCCAGGGCCAAATGACCTGTCTCTAAAACACAAAGATCAACCCTGGCTTATCTTGTACATTTTCTGCTGCTCCTGCCACCGTCTCTCACACACTGACTCAGTTTAGTGTGGGACACTAGTGCCATAACAGAGTAGTGGGAAGGGAAGGCTCTTACTCACCTGCCCAGGTGGAACCAGTGACCGGAAGGGCATGTTTGCTGCCTTTTGTTTCATCAAAAACAAGGAATTCTGCTCATTACTCAGATGGGGCAGTTGCTGGGGAAGATACGCCATCAAAGCTGGTTTGCTCTGGCCAGATCCAGGGCCACCTTGACCACAGTCTGCTTTGTAATGAGAAAGGGGTTTTGTATTGCCATAGTCCAGCACAGCCCCTTGGTTATTCACGGAGCTCTGATTCAAGTTGCTTGGTGACTGGTGACTCAGCAGGTTCGAGTGGCTGGGCTGGAGGTAGGGCCCTCCCGGCCGAGGAGAACTCTTGTTCACACTAGGCATCATGAGCAGTTTTGAGTTGGTAAAGTCTTGCTTATAGCCAGGAGGGCTGGCAGGCTTCTCCATGGGATAGGGGACATCTAAAGGACTGTGGGAGGGGCCAGCCTGCTGCCATGTGGACAGCTGGCCTGGGGCAGGTGCTGAGGCAGCTTGCTGTGGATTCTGCAGCATCTGCTCCCGCTTCTGCTTGGCAGCTATCTGCTGGAGCTGGTGAGCAGAGGACAGCTCCGAGGCCCCCCCTGGACCCTGGCTAGGCAATACCACACTTGCAAGGGCTCTTTGTGCATTCTGGGCCTGGGCTGATGCCGGCATCAGGTTTGGACTGGGATTGTCCGCCCCAGGTTGACCAGTGGTGTGAAACAGAGTCTGAGAGCTCCCAAGGCTTGGAGAATCTGTGCCCACAGGGGCAGATGAAGGCCCCAGAAAGGTCTGTCCTGCAGACCCTGCCCTCACCTGTGGAGAACCTAACTGCTCCTGCTCAAAGGCTGCTGGAGAGAACTCAGTCTTGATATTAATGTCCTGGGCCAAGGGGGTTTGTGTGGCAGAACCAGGGGGCTCTGGATCCTTCTTCTCCTCAAAGTCCTCAGTAAACAGGTCCTTCATGTCTTCGTCCGGCACCGACCTGTTCAGCTCTTCAATGAGCTCCTTCCACTCTTGCTCATTAAGGTTGAGATCAGGCATGAGATTGCTCTGGGATACGGAGCCTCCAGCCCCTGCGATCATGCATGGCAGGTCATCTACTGGCTCTTGCTTGAGTTCCTTACTCAGGCTTAAAGGAAACGGCTCATTTGGGTTGCTACTTCCATTCAGGTGGATGCTTGAGTCTGCCATACACTTTTTGTTGATGGGATCTAGCCCCAGGGAGTGTTTCCCACCAGACTGCAGGGCATCTCCCCCAGGAGGCTTGTCAGGCTGACCAAGGGGTGAGGCAGGAGGAAGCCCATTGGCAGACACACTGATGCCCAGAGGAGCCTCTCGGCGGGTCTTCTTATGCCCAGGAAATAGGTCTCCATAGCCATTCTGTTGATCACCATTCTGGGGGGAAGCAGCGCTGTCAAGATTCCTCTTCACGGTATCATGAAGATGCTGGAAAACATTCAACAACAGACTTAGGAACAAACACAATACCTTGTTTCAGGTCCCCTTCTTCCAACAGTGACTTCAGAGATTAGTATTCTTGCAGACTCTCCTGTTGGTTCACATCTCCCTACATTTCTGCTTCCCCTTGAAGTACTGCCTCTATCATCAGATCTGTGCCTGGCCAATCTGGCTTGCTATGGGAAGCATTAGACCCCGGACTTTCACAGGACACAGCTTGATGATGGCCACTATCATCTAGTCTGAGGGTCTGCAGAAGACCATCACATAAGAATCTTGTCATGCCCAAAACCTGTCCGTGCCAAGACCCCCCATTCCTGCTCATATGAACCAATACATTTTCGCCCCTTGTGGTGTTTAGACTGATTTAACATGGATTTTACTACTTCCAACCAAAGGAGCTATGTGATTTGAATGAGAATGGTCCCCACAGGTTTATATATTAGAATGCTTGTTCCACAGTCAGTGAACTATCTGGGAAGGATTAGAAGGTGTGGCCTTGTTGGAGGTGAGTCACCAGAGATGGCCTTGAGGTTTCAAAAGCCCACCTCAGACCCAGTCTTGTTCTTTCTCTACCTGCAACTTGTGAATGAGATGTAAGTTCTTGCCATGCCTGCCTGCCTGCATGCCACCATACTACCTGCCATGATGGTCATAGACTAACCCTCTGAATCTGTAACGAAGCCCCCAATTAATTGCTTTCTTTTAAAAGTTGCCTTGTCATGGTGTCTCCTCGAAGCAGTAGAACAGTGACTAAGACTGGGGTAGTTTGTTTCTTAGGTAGTGGCAGTGTTAGCATACTAATCCACATCTACCTAACTGCCAGTTTCTGTACCCCGTCTCAAAACCACCTTTTCACTCCATGGTGCATGCTTCTTCACATACCACATGGGATAATTTGTGTTTTTAGCTCTTGTCCAACTTTCTTCCCATCACCTCTGTGGTGGTTTAAATAGGAATGGCCCCCAGAGACTCATATGTTTGAATGCTTGACTCAGAGGTAGTGGCACTATTAGGAGGTGTGGCCTTATTGGAGGAAGTGTGTCATTGTGGAGGCGGGCTTTGAAGTCTTATAAACTCAAGTCTGTCTGGCCAGTGGGACACACAGTTCACTTCTGTTGCTTGCAGATCAAGATGTAGAACTCTCAGCCCCTTCTCCAGCACCATGTCTGCCTGCATGCTGCCATGCTTCCTGCCATGACGATCATGGACTAAACCTCTGAAACTTCAAGCCAGCCCCAATTAAATGTTTTCCTTTATAAGAGCTGTAGTAGGGGCTGGAGAGATGGCTCAGAGATTAAGAACACTGACTGCTCTTCCAGAGGTCCTGAGTTCAATTCCCAGCAACCACATGGTGGCTCACAACCATCCCTTATGAGATCTGGTGCCCTCTTCTGGTTTGCAGATATACATGGAAGCAGAATGTTATATACATAGAAAATTAAAAAAAAAAAAGTGTAGTAGTAATAGAAACCCACACTAAGATAACTACTTTTCTCTCTCTTGCTTTTCAGACAGGGTTTCCCTGTGAAGCTCTGGCTGTCTTAGAACTTACTATGCAGCCCAGGCTGGCATCTGCCTCCCAAGTACTGGGCCACTGTCTGGCCCTCCTTTTAATTTTTTACACCTGTTGATTTTGTGTGTGCGGAGGGGGTGCACGGATACAGGCGGCAGGGCACGGAGGGGGTGCACCGGAGGGGGGGTGCACGGAGGGGGTGCACGGAGGGGGTGCACGGAGGGGGTGTGCACGGAGGGGGGGGTGCACGGAGGGGGTGCACGGAGGGGTGCACGGAGGGGTGCACGGAGGGGGTGCACGGAGGGGGTGCACGGAGGGGGTGCACGGAGGGGGTGCACGGAGGGGGTGCACGGATACAGGCGACAGCAGGGCAACTTGCTGGAGATGGTTTTCCCATTGACCATGTGGGTTTCACAGACTGAATTTTGGTTGTTGGGCTTGGTAGTAAGTGTCTTGACCTGCTGAGCCATCTCACCAGCTGCCCCATTACCTCCCAAGCAACTTCTGACTAGCTGCCCCATCACCAACTTCACAAACATTGACCGACTTGATGAGGGAATAGCACTGAACAAGATCATGTCAGTTCTGACACCCTCATTTTCTTCTTGACTAACTTCATTCTGCTAGCCTTAGTAAGAGTCTATGTGTGCCAGGGACAAATGCTGTGGGGACTATAAAGGCAAATAAAACAGTCACTGCTCTTCATTGCTTTCCAGTCTCTCAGAGAACAGAGCGAATTAGACATGGCTATAGAATAAGGCAAATGCCCTATGCATGCTGTAGAGTAAGCGCCCTTAGAATTGAGGGTGAGAATTCCAAGATGAAAACTGGCAGAGTGTTGGGGAGGTGCTGTGGTTCACAGCTCTCAGCCCCTCCTTTCCTATGCTTACTTTTATTAAGTTATATCTCATCCTCTATTCCTCAGCCCCAGTACCACACCTGCCTCCCACTACTGCTGAGCCCATGAAGTGTGCTATTAAAATGCTCCAGCTGGGCCTGTGTGTGGTGTTGTATACTAGTAATCCCAGTGCGTAGGAGGCTGAGTTCAGCCTTGAGAGTTCAGCTGCCACCATCCTTCTTTCCCACCTTATCAATGTTTTCTTTTTCCCATTTTATGAGTGTTTTGCCCATATGTACACATATAAAGTAAATCTTTTTTTTTAAAAGAACAAGCCCCCCCACCCCCCAAAGGTGTTGCTTTGCTTCCATGGAGGTTCTTTTGCTTCCTACCGCCACCTAGGGTATCTGGGGAGAAGAGAGCCACCCTCCTAAAATACTTTCTTCATAAAAAGCATTTGAAGTTTTATTTGGAGAATGTAAATGTATCCTCCATCTCCCCTTAATTGGTCAGAGGAAATATAGTTGACAATATTTCTCTTCTGCTTTTTGTTTTTTAGAGACAGGGTCTTGCTATGTAGCCCAGGCTGGCTTTGAATTTTCAATCCTACCTCTGCCTCTCAAATGCTGGATTAAGGGCATGAGGCACCACACTGGGCTCTAACATTTATTTTGTTTCTATCTTTCCTACCTTTATCAAGACAGGGTTTCTCTGTGAAATAGGTTTGGCTGTTCTGGAACTCCCACTGTAGATCTGCCTGCCTCTGCCTCCCAGTGCTGGGATTAAAGGTGTGCTCTGCCACCACCGACTGGCAGTTTCCCATCTCTTCAGGGAAGGTGGCCACCAAAGGCAGTAAGTCATTTGATGAGTCAGCCTTGGACTAGAACAGAAATCCTCTCCACTCTAACAACTGTAAAACCTGTCATGTTCTCTTTCAGTAGCTACACGCAAACAGTTGCAGACAAGTTCCAAAGGAACAGCTCATTTCTCTAACACCCACCCAAAGGAAGTGCTGGGCCACATCTTCAACTAGGCAAAAAATTTAACTGGAGTGATGGGGGTGGGGGTGGGGGTGGGGTACTGTGGTAGCCCTGGCAGATTCACAAGCCTTGGGCACTTCTGGGAGTGCCCAACATGTGCAAAGTCCCTGTGGGGTTAGGAGAGGTGGTGGTGGGGTATCTTAGAGCACAGTCTCCAGATATTCACAAGGGAGATAAAAAAACACTATGAAGAGGTTAAATAAAGGTCATATACTAGGACAGAGAAAGAGCCCAGCAACAAGGTGACATTGCATGTTCCATCCCCACCATTACTAAAGTTATGTGACTACTATACAGTTACACAAGACCAGCCTCTATCTACGAGTATCAGCCTGCCTACGCTCAGCCTGGAGGTTCAGAGTTAGGTGCACAGAGTTCTGCAATAATCTAGTTCAATGGCATGGTGTAATTGGTGGCTGTGATTTGCAGAATATTGAGTGCCTCTATCACGGCATATGCAGTTCTGACGCCCACCACCATGTGGGCCAGCTCTTCCACTGAAAAGCCTCAAGATTCCTGGTGCTGCCCACCACTTTCCATTTTAGGAGGTTTCCAGGATATCAGTATATATGGAGTCAGTCATACCTTGAGGACAAAAATCAGCAACCTGCCCTGTGAGCAACACATCCGTGAGTCTTTACAAGATGTCTCTTGCCAGTCACCACTTTACAAATCAAAGATTACTTTTATGTTATGTGCATGCTTACATGTATGTAAGGACACTGTGTTCATGCCTGGTGCTCACAGAGGCCAGAAGAGGACATCTGATCCACTGAAGCTAGAGTTACAGGTGCTTGTGTGCTATCATGTGAGTACTGGGAACAGAACCTGGATCCTCAGGAAGAGCACTTTTCCTTCCTTTCTTCCTTTTTTTTTTTTTTTTAAGATTTATCTTTATGTTTGTTGATGTTTTGCCTGCATCTATGTCAGTGTGGGGGTGCCAGTCCCCTCGAACTGGAGTTACAGACAGTTGCGAATTGCCATGTGGGTGCTGGGAAGTGAACCCAGGGTTATTTGGAAGAGCCTTGCCTTCCCAAATGCTGGGACTACAGATATGCTGCACAATGCACACAGTATTGTTTTCTTTTAGGAAGAAAACAGGTTTATTGAGTATACTGGTAAAGGGAGTTGCCTGCCACCACTGTCCTTAAGTGTTTACTGTGAGGTAATTAGGTTAAGAGGAAACTACAAAAGATAGTGTGGAAAGGCCACTCTGTTCAGCCCCCAAACAAAACAGAAAAACAAGTTAGGGGGTAACAGCACGCACTTGTAATCCCAGACCTCATGGGGTTTGAGGCTGGGTTAAATAGGAAGGTCCTGTCTGAAAACCAAAACCAATCCCACACACACTTTGAAGTCCTAGGGTCAACTCACCCAGAAGTGAATTCCCACAGGTGCCATTGTTATCAGCAAAGCTCCAGGCTTCACCTGGACCAGGAGCTACAGACAGTTGTGAGCTGTCTCATGTGGGTGCTGGGAATTGAACTTGGATCCCCTGGAAGAGCAGTCAGTACTCTTAATTGCTGAGCTGTCTCTCCAGCCTCCAGGTCTCACCTCCAATATTGTTGGGAACTTGCTTAAAAAATAAATTACAGGGCTGATGATGTAGCTGACTTTGGAGTCCTTGCCTACAAGGCCCTGGGCAACACTATAAAAAAAACCCAAAAAAACAAACAAACAAACAAACAAAAAAAAACTAGGCACCCTACGGTGCTAAGGTGCTCACTACTTGAAAGGCTGACTGCTTGAATCTGGGAGTTCAAGACCATATAGGTGACAGTGAGACTTTCTTTAAAAAAAAAAAAAAAGAAAGAAAGAAAGAAAGAAAGAAAGAAAGAAAGAAAGAAAACAAATGAAAAAAGCCCTAGTCATGGTGACACACATTGTTACCTCAGCATTCTTAGCATAAAGGCAGGAGTTTGAGGCTAATCTAGGCTATGAAGCTACACCATCTCAAACAATAAATGGCAAAAAGGCTGTTTGGGGGATGAGAGGCCTGAGCTGTTCATTTCTGCTCAAGCACAGCAGGGGTCAGGCAGTCTAAGTCACTGGGAGTACAGGCTGCCTTGGGAGCACATCACTCATCTTCACTCATCTGTCTCCCCGATGCAGTTAGCCTGTTCTGCAGAACCTTTGTAACCTCCCCCTGCTCCAACAGGACCCTCCCCCCCAGTCATCCAGGATCTTCAGGTTCACTATACTCAGCCAATCTATCTGTCAGATTTTAGTACAGAGCTCTAGCTGTATTTCAATCTCTCACAGACCCTCTCTACAGGGAGGTGGTGAGCTGGGGCCTGGATCCCTAATGACCTGGGTAGCTATATCATGACCCCGATGCAGCAGTACCACCAATTTTCTCTTCTTGCTTCACTATAGAACTCTGAAAATTCTCTTTCAATTGTGTATGATGAAATACCGGTCTTGCTGGGCATTGGTGGCACCCGCCTTTCATCCCAGTACTCGGGAGGCAGAGGCAGGTGTAGACCAGCCTGGTCTACAGAGTGAGTTCCAGGACAGCCAAGGCTACACAGAGAAAACCTGTCTCGAAAGCCAAAAATAAACAATTAAATAAATAAAAGATACCCCTGTCTGAGATCCTGGTAAATGGAAATTTACATTTACCTGGTAAATCTATGCCTAGATAAATATATAAGCTTCAGCAGCTAGAAGGGGCACTCACCCATAAATCCCAGGATCTGTGAAGAAAGCAGGAGAATCACAGGTTGAAAACCAGCTGAGTGCACAGGAAGACCTTGTCTCCAGAAACTAAAACAGTAGTACAGTGTCTGCCTCACAAGCACAGTGCCTGCAGTTCAATCCCCAGAATTGCCAAAACCAAATAAAAGGGACAAACAAGAAAAAGAACACAACCTTCACAGCCCCTGGGTCTCGGCACCACTGACAGCAATGCACAAAGCCAGTGTTTCGAAGCCCTGCATTGCCCACATCCTTTTTGCTGTTTGGGAGAATTACATGTGTATGAATTCCACATACACACTTAATGTTGTAAAATTTTCAAAGACTCTGATCTTTCCGTCTGTGAATGCATAATATATATTTTCCCAGCTTTCAAAACAAATCTTAGTGGCCAAAGAAAATCACATGGCTAAACCCAAAATAACAGGATGAGGAAGCATACCCTGCCTTCTGTGAGGCCAGGAAAAGGTGTATGTGGATGCACTAATGAGCTGGAACTAATCACTTACCTACTGCCACAACACTAAGGGCTAGGGATCTACATCACTGAAGGTCACTAGCAACAGTAAGAAAAGCCCAGGATCCATGGTGAACACCTGTAATTTCAGCCCATGAAAAGTGAGGTCAAGAGGGTAGAAGTTCAAGGCCAGCCTCAGCCACCTAGTTTGAGGCCAGTTTGGGCTACACGAGACTCTTGAAGGCAAACAACAATGAATGGAAGGAAGGAAGGAAGAAGAGGGGTAGGGACAGTGTGAGCCAGCAAGGAGGTAAAGAGTTAAAAGTGTTGCTAGTAGGCACCTCATGGCTCTCTGCCACAAAATCTTTGAAAAACCACTGTTCTTTACTGAATAAAATACAAAACAGCCATTTATTTCCCATATATTCATCTGCAGAAACTACATAGCCCAGTGAAAGGATAAAGAGCCTTGACAATGCCTTTAGTTTGAATTCTGGTTCTACCATTTAGCTGGCAACTTTGCCAAATTAGCCTACAATGTAAGTCTCAGTTTAGTTACATGTAAGTTGAACAAATAATGTCTACTATGTGAGACTGAAATGAATATGAAACAAGAGATAACAAAGATTTCCTTGTCTCCTGTAGAAAGAAAATCATGGACATCTTTGAAATGCCTTTAAAATGGCAATGTCCTTGCCCAGGCATTGGTGGTACACACCTTTAATCCCAGCACTAGGGTGGCAGAGGCAAGGGGATCTCTAAGTTCAAGACCAGCCTGTTCTGCAGAGTGAGTTCGAGTTCCAGAACAGTCAGGGCAAAACAGAGAAACTGTCTTAAAAAAAAAAAAAACAAAAAAAACCCACCAAAACAAAACATACAAAAAACAATATCCTACACTTTTATTAATACCATGCAGGGCATGGGGTGATGGCTCAGTTCATCTGAGGACTACAGTTTGGACCCCCACATCCCATATAAATGCTAGGTAGGCATGGGAGCCTGCCTCTAATTCCTGCTTCAGAAGGTATACAGTATAACGTGATTGAAGTTGAGCTGTAGTCCATGAGGTTAAGATAATCACCAGCCAAGCACAAGCCAGAGTGTGCCCAGAGGCAGCAGGCTAGGGAGGCCAGAGAGAGAGCGCCCCATGTGTCTGCCACCCCCTTAAGAACTCCCCATGCGTCATCCTGAACATCCCCTGACCACGCCCTGGCAGGCGTAGTCAAGCATACCTGTACCTAGCTCTTAGGAGGCGGGGCTCCTCAGACAAGCTTGTTAGCAAATCTAGCCCTATAAGTGAGCTCAGGGTTTGATTGAAAAACCTTAAAGAATAAGATGGAAGAGCTACTGACAAACCTCCACCTATAAACACACACACACCCCTATACATGTGCCTACAAAACGAACATGCTTACACATATATGCACACACAAAAAAAAAAACTGGGAAAAGAAAAATAAGAATTTCATACAATATTAGAAAAAAATTTCAGGATATATAATTTATAAAATAACTTGTCTTCTGATAAAAAACACATCCAAGGCAGGGGGACTGCTCAATGGGTAAAAGTTAGCCATGCAAACCTGTCCATTTGAGTTCCATTCCAAAACTCATGTAAAAAGTCCAGTAGAAACCATCCCTAGAATGCCTCTGTCTTCTATATTACTGAAACTTTAGAGGCTGCAGATGTCCAATGGTGGACACCTTAGTTGTGACGAGGCCCAGGGTCCAACCTGAAACCCAATATCCACAGGACATTATTCTCTTTTGTACAATATCTCAGACCTCAGCAGCTAACCTTCCACTTTAATTCTAAGTATCTCAAACAATTGGAATTAGGTAGTGTTGTATTTGTCTTTTTGTGTCTGGCTTCATTTAGAATGTCCTCTGGGTTCATTGCATTAAAAATGAAAGACGGGTTGGGAGATGGCTCAGTCAGTACAGTGTGTTTGGTGCAAACATGAGCTGAGTTCGGACTACCAGCAACCATATATACATGCACATACATATACACGCGTACACACACATAAAACTGGGTATGTACTGTAATCCTAGCATGGGGTTGGGAGTGAGGAATAAAAACAAAGATGGACCCCAATAGCTTGCCAGACAGCCAGGCTAGTCAACTGGTGAGTATGGGACTTTGTGAGAGACCCTGTTTCAAATAACGGAGGGCATCCGAAGCCAGACTGATACTGTGTATGTTCATCTTATTGATTGTTGAATAAAGTACTGTTTGGCCAATGAAGCAGCAAGGTAAGCAGGACTATGAGTTGAGGAGGATTCTGGGAAATGTAGTAAAGAAGTGATCTAGGCAGGGAGACTCATATTTAAGGAAGGACAAGCAGGAAGTGGCCGCTTTCCCCCTCCTCTCTTCCTCCAGATTCGAGATGTGATCCACTGACATGGCAGGACACCAATGGAAGGTGTCCGATAAGTCTTATAAAATATATAGATTTATGATAATTAAGACTGAGCTAACAGATGAGAATCCTAGTCATTGGCCAAGCAGCATCTGTACCTAATATAAGTCTCTGTGCATTAATTGGGGCCCTAACTTGGTGGGCAGAACTCGGGCGGCTGGCGGAGACCACCACGTGGGTAGGGCTCGGGTGGCTTTTGGAGGAAAGATTTATCGTAACACCAGACCTCTGGTCTGCACATACACCACACACATTTTTTAAAAAGACAGGATTTCCTTCTCTTTTTTTGGTTTTTCGAGACAGGGTTTTTCTGTGGCTTTGGAGACTGTCCTGGAACTAGCTCTTGTAGACCAGGCTGGTCTGGAACTCACAGAGATCTGCCTGCCTCTGCCTCCTGAATGCTGGGACTAAAGGTTTGTGTCATCACTGCCTGGCAGGATTTCCTTCTTTTAGGCAGTGGTGGCTCATGCCTTTAATCAGGAAGCAAAGGCAGGTGAGTTTGAGGCCAACATGGTCTACAAAGCAAGTTCCAGGATAGTCAAAGAAACTTTGTCTCGGGCTGGAGAGATGGCTCAGAGGTTAAAAGCATTGACTGCTCTTCCAGAGGACCTGGGGTTCAATTCCCAGCAACCACATGGTGGCTCACAACCACCTTGAATGAGATCTGTTGCACTCTTCTGTTGTGCAGATATACATGGAAGCAGAATGTTGTATACATAATAAATTATTAAAAATAAATTATTAAAAAAAAGAAACCCTGTCTCAAAAAAACCCATAATGAACAAACACAACAAAGTAATATTCCAGGGGCTGAAAAATGGCTCAATAGTTAAGAGCACAAGTTGTTTTTGTAGAGGACCCCAGTCTTTTTCCCAGAACCTACATGGTGGTTCACAACTATCTATAACTCTAGTCCTAGGGGATCTGACACCCTCTTCTGACTTTTTAGACACCAGCCATATATATGGTACACAAACACACATGCAGGCAAAACATCATACAAATAAAAAAATAATATTCCAGAGTTGGCAAGTGACACATTGGGTAAAAAAGGTACTTGCTGTGCAAGCCTCATCACCTGAGTGCATCTCCTGAACATATGCACACAGACGGATGTGGTCGTATCATCTGTAATCCCAGCTCTTCTCTAGTGACATTGGGAGGCAGGGACAGAATTGCACAGAGTATGCAGAACAGCAGAAACAGTGAGCTATTTTCTGATGCGATTAACAATGTGCATTACACAGTGAAACCCTGTCTTGAAAAAATTTTTAAATCTTGTTTTAGCTGGGTGGTGGGGGGACACACCTTTAATCCCAATACTCAGGAGGCAGAAGCAGGTGGATTTCTGTGAGTTGTTTATAGAGGGAGATCTAGGATAGTCAAGTCTACGTAGAGAAACCTGTCTAAAACAAATATACTATGTCCATTACATACTAAATCATTATAAGGCAACTTAAGAGATAGATGTGGCACACAGACACTCAGGCATGTCCACACTCTTATTCCTTAATAACTAATAGGCATCATTGTACAAAATAATGGGTTATCATGACAGTCACATATGCCTAGAATCTGCTCTGACCATAGTCACTGCTTCTTTCCCTCCTCACTTCTCTCCCTGCTCACTGTTCCTTCCAGGGTCCTTTTTATTAAAGATCTGGCTGGATTCTGGGGCTGGAGAGATGGATTGATGATTAGGAGCACTGGCTCTCTTCAGAAGACCTGGGTTTAGTCCCCAGTGCCCACATGACAGCTCACAGCTGTTTGTAGGTCCAGTTCCAGGGGACCCAACACTCTTACACAGATGTACATGCAGGCAAAGCACCAATGTGCATGGAGTAGAAGTGAATAAATCATTAACCAACAAAAAACCCTTTGAATCGTTACTTTTTCTCTTACAACTTACATTTCTTTTACATTTTACACTGACTCCACATATTCTTAACACAATGTGCATGAAAATCTTTTTATTGATCACTCTGCCATTATTTCTCTGTGACAAAAATAAATCTACAAATTGAACTTCAGACTTTTAGTGTCCCTTCAGCATGTGTGTGGTATAGAGAATTGAACCCAGGGCTTCTATCCCTAGCTGTTTTATTTGTTTTTGAGACAAGGTTTCTCTGTCTATATAACAGCACTGGCAGTCCTGGAACTCACTTTGTTGACCATGCTGGCCATGAATCAGAGAGCTCCTCCTGCTTCTGAATGCTGGGACTAAAGGTGTGTACCACCAGTGCCAGCTTAAAAGTTTTGTTTAAGGAAAATCATTCTCCAAATGGTTATTAAAAGATAACATGCTGCTAAGATGTTTACTGGCTCCATTTAAAAAGTGATGTAACCATTTTATTTTTAAATGTTAGTATTTATAAATTCTCTGGAAGTTAAATTCCTTGCAATTATAAATAGCATGTTTAACCATTTCACTTTCTAAAATAGCCAATTTATATTAAGCATGTAGCATGTATAAGGTTATTACATACAGTTTTTATTTCATTTTTTCAATTAAAAGTGAATTATGGTAATTCAGTACATTCAATTAATCTAAAATACATGCATTAATTTTAAGTCTTTAATTTTTATTTATTTGTTCATTTATTTATTTTTTGTTTTTCAAGACAGGGTTTCTCTGTGTAACAGCCCTAGCTGCCCTGCAACTAGCTCCATTGCCAGGCTGACCTTGAACTCACAGAGATCCTCTTGTCTTTGCCTCCCAAGTGCTGGGATCAAGGTGTGTGCATCACCACCGGCGTTATTTATTTATTTTTTTAAGTGTATGTTAAGCGGGTGATGGTGGTGCATGCCTTTAACCCCAGCACTCGGGAGGCAGAGACAGGCGGCTCTCTGTGAGTTGAAGGCCAGCCTGGTCTAAGGAGAGTTCCAAAACAACACAGAGAAACCCTGTCTCAAAAAACCAAATAAATAAATAAAATTAAAAAAATAAAAAGTGTATGTGAGGGGGGGTTCAGAGTGCTTCAAAATGACACAGTCCAGGGGCTAGTAGTTAAGAGAGCTTGCTGCTCTTCCACAAAACCTAAGTTTCCATGTGTTAAATTCAGTTCCAGAATATTCGACACCTTCTTCTGGCCTCCACAGGTACCCACACATATGTGGCATATGCTCACACAGTCTTAAACACATATACAAAAATAAAATTAAATAAACCTTAGTTTCCTAAAGGAATCAAAGTCCTATTAGATGCTTTTTGGTAAGTGTGCAGGTCTTCATGGGAATCAGCATGTTATAGTTTGCAATGACCTAAATAATGAAAGATGATTATATTTGTGTAGACCAGTGTCTCCCAAATACTTCCCTCTTGCTTCAGTATGTGTGTTCTATCACTGAGCCACTGAGCCATCTCACTAGCCCCTAGAACTTCTGAAATAGACAACAAAATCGGAGCTCCACAGAACCCTTGAAAAATCAGGCTAAATCAAGACTTATCTGACAAGCCAGTTCCTTTCAAGTGCTCCAAACTGGACTTGAGGCATCCCTTCCCCCAATAGTCCCACAGGCTTTACCACCTTTAACACAACTTTGACATCCCTTCCCATCAGGTGTCAATATTGGTGTTGAAAAAAACAAGCACCTGAAAGCTGGAAGCAAGGGAAAGGAATACAGTAGCTAAGTGGGCTAGTATAACTGACTAAATACAAGACATGTGAGATGTGGTAGAAAAGAAGTCCATTTTAGATATGCTGGAAACAAATGTGAGAACGGACAACAGACTGGCAAAAACATGGGTCTTGCCTGGAAACATGAAAGTTATAATTACAGGTAACATACAATGCCAGAAATGAATCAATGACACTACTTAGGAAAAAATATTACTTATTTAAAAAAAAGAGTAGATGACTGCCTAGGAACATTCATATTTTTTAAATGTGCAAAAAAGAATCAGGTATCTGTATGCCTGTAATACCAGCACTTTGGAGCCTAAGGCAGGAAGATCACAAGGTCAAGATCAGCCTGGGTAACAGTGAGATTTTGTGTCACATTTGCTGGAGAGATGCTCAATGATTAAGAGCACTTGCCTCTCTTATGGAGGATCAGAGTTCTACTCCTAGTCCCATGTCAAAGGACTGCAACTGTAATTCAAGCTCCAATGGCTCTGACACTCTCTTCTGGCACCTGCATACATGTATTCATAAGCATACACATAAAAGAAAAGAAATCTGGGAGGAAAAAATGCTAGGTATGGTGCCTGTAATCCCAGTGACTGGGAGGTGGAGGCAAAGGATGTGGAATTTAGAGCCAATGTTAGCTCTACAGCCATACTGGACTACATGAGACCTGGTTCTCCCTAAAACAAAAAAGCAAAGGAAAGCTATTTATGTTTTGCTTTTCTTTCCTTTCTGTTGAAGTGCTGGGAACTGACCTCAGGGTCATGCTTGTGCTAATGTTCTTCCATTGACCTATACTTTGAGTCCCAAGTTTCCTTTCTTTTTTTATAAATTTATTTTTATTTTATGTGTGAGTGTTTTGCCTGTGTGTGTATATGTATACATATGCACTGCCCACAGATGTCACAAGAGGGCCTCAGAATTTTTGCAATTAGTTTTATGGTACTTGTGAGTTATGTGAGTTGTGGGGTTCAAACCTGGGTCCTTTGTAATAACAGTAACTGTTCTAAATCACTGAGCCATCTACAGACCACCCCCTCCCCTACCATTTTTCTTACGCCAACTGAAGAATGTCCATTTCTTGACATGGTCAAATACCTAATCTAGCAACCCAGACCTGTTTTTACCTTGAACTGTTTACCAACCACAAATATCCTCCATCTGGCACCAAAATGTTCTTGAAAATTAATCAATCAAAGTTAAGCCAGTGAGATGGCTCAGTAGGTAAAGATACTGTCACCAAGCCTGATAACCTGAGTTCCCCTGGGTTCAGGGTGGTAGAAAGAAAGAACTGCCATTGAATCCATGTACCCTCCCACCATGCAGTAAATAAATATAGTAAAAATTTTAAAATAAAATCCTGAAGAAAATCCAGTGTGTTTGTTTCAACCCTCACTGCTTACCACTTTCCAAGGAACCTGACTTCTGTCGCTGCTTACCGAAACCTAGCAGCTACCTACCTTCCTGACACTGACCTTTACTCACACACTCAAGAAATTTGTGCAGGTGGGCCTATCTGAAATGGTCTTTCCAGGACTTTTAGCTAGCCAATGGTCTCCTTTTAGGCCCAAATAAGAACAGCTCATCTTGGTAGTGTGGTGGTGTATGCCTTTAACCTCAGCACTCAGGAGAAAGAAGCAGGTGGATCCCTTGAGCTCCAGGCCAGTCAGGGCTATACAGTGAGATCCTGTCTTCTAAATAAATAAGTACATTTATTTATTTGGAAATAGGGTCTCACAAATTATCAGGCTGGTCTCAAACTGGAGACCTGCCTTTCAGCCTTCTGAGCAGCTGGGCTCATAAGTGCACTTAGGCAGGATTAACTTTTAAAGTCACTGGTCCCTTCTCTCCATGGCAGCCAAATTTTAATTTTTTTCAACTGGTATATTTCTAGTACCAAGGGCACTCTGACCCACACAGTAGGAGCTCAAGTATTTGTTACATGAACTAAGGGAAAATAGGAAGGAGACAGAAACACACACACACACACACACACAGAGGCACATAGTGAGAGCTGGAAAGAAAATCAGAAGAGAGTAGAGAGCTAAGAGTCTTTCAGAGAAGGAAGTCAGGAACGATGACTAAGAAACCACTGGATTTGGCAATACCATCTTTGGTGTCCTTTAAGGGGGCAAGTTCAGGAAAGTAGGAGGGGCAAAAAATAGACAACAATGGGCCTTCAGGTAGGAAGGGCAAAGGGAAGGAAGAACACAGAATGTGAGTTTGAGAACGAGAAAGCACAAGAAAAAGACTGAGTGCAGAGAGTGTGTGGTTTTGTTTTCAAACTAAAGGAAAAGGCCTGGTGAGAAAGGAAATGATGAGTTTCACAGAAGAGGGTGGGAGGCCTCAGGGAGAAAATGGGATCCTGAAGCCACATCAGTCATCTTTAAAACTGCCCCCTCACATTCCACCATAGTACAGTAGTTTCTTTATGCTTACAAAGATTTTTTTTTTTGGAGACAGGGCTTCTCTGTAGACCAGGCTGGCTTCAAACTCAAAGATCAGCCTGCCTCTGCCTCCCAAGTGATGGGATTAAAGGCACGAGCCACAACTGCCATGGCAAAAAGATGTATTCTTTGAATTAATTACTGGTGTAATTCTTTTTGGGGGGGAGGGGATTTCGAGACAGGGTTTGTCTGTGGCTTTGGAGGCTGGCCTGGAACTAGCTCTTGTAGACCAGGCTGGTCTCAAACTCAGAGATCTGCCTGCCTCTGTCCCAGTGCTGGGAATAAAGAGGTGCACCACCATCATCACCCGGCACTGGTGTAATTCTTAAATGAATTTCCAGTCTTACTCTTGGGTAGTACACACTGGGTAACTGGAAGTAGAGAAGTGTGAATGTTCAGGCGATTTACAGAACAAAGCAGAGTGGGGATTTGGGAGGGGAAGCACTGTATAAATGACAAGGCAACTGGAGCCCAAAGGTGACAACAGGTCAATTGAAGCAAAGGATTCTTTTTTTTCAAGACAGGGTTTCTCTATGTAGCTCTGACTGTCCTGGAACTCACTTTTGTAGACCAGGCTGGCCTCAAGCTCAGAGATCCATCTGCCTCTGCCTCCCAGGATTAAAGGCACGTGCCATCACCCCTCCGCACGAAGTATTCTTTGTACTATTTATGTAGTGCTTCCCCATAAATGAAAAGTTAAGTTGGGAATGGTGGTACACACCTGTAATCCCAGCACCCAGGTGGCAGAGGCAGATGGATCTCTGAATTCCAGGCCAGCATGGTCTGTAGTGAGACCTTGTCTCAAAAAACCAAAGAGACCAAACAGACAAAACAAATAAGTTAAATGAGAGGAGTTGCTCATAACTAAATGAGGTAGAGAAAGCAGCTTCAGGGATGAATAGGCTGCAATGTAACTGTCAACATTTTTGTCAACTATCACAACCACTCAGAGTAAGTTCCTCTTGACTTAGTAGAAAAAGTCTAACACAAGTCCACAAAAAAAAAAAAACTCAGAATTAACCTTTTTAACATTTTATTATAAAAATAAACTATCCATTCTGGGGCTGGAGAGATGGCTCAGTGGTTAAGAACACTGGCTGCTCTTCCAGAGAACCTGGGTTTAATTCCTAGCAACCACATGGCAGCTCAAACTGTCTGTAACTTCAGCTCCAGGGATATGATGCCCTCACACAGACAAACATGAAGGCAAAACACCAATGCACACTAAATAGATAAATGCATATGTATAAAAAAACACCCAAATAAAAAAAAAACCAACTATCCATTCTAATATAAAAGACTATTTTCACTCACAAAATGAAAGTTTTTACGAAGTGGGTGGATAATTTTCTATAACCTAGCAAGCCTAATAAAAAGAAGGCAATCCTGCCATTAGCATACTAGTATTTGGGGCCAACAAGATTCTACAGTGAATAAAGGGCTTGCCCACAGCCTGACAACCCGAGTTTGTTCCTTGCAACACACATGGCAGGAGAACCAACTCGTAAAAGTTGTCCTTTGGTATCCACACTGGAACTGTTGCATTCCAGTACCTGTGCATGTACCCACCCCCAACATACACAAAACCAACAGGCAAAGGTAGAATACTAGTATTTTTTTTCAAGAGCAAATTACAAACAACAAAAAACAAAAACAACAAAACAAAAACCTAGCAGGCTCATTCCTCAAAAGCCAAGCTACAAAAGAGCCTGATTCATTTCTAACAGCAGAGCAGTTGGGTCCTTGCTAGGGTGTGTGTGTTCCCATCCTTCCTGGGTGGGTATGTATGTTATCTTAAGAAAACAACATGAAGTAAAGGGGAACTCTTATTAGCAATATCTGATCTTGTCATACACAAGGTGTGCCAGTTAGGGAACTCTGGCTGTGCACTGACTACCTAACAGTTTGAGAAAACCAGGGGTGGCTGGGTGGGGCATATTATTAGACCTTCTGCAAAGACGAATCAGATCAAATACACACACAATTGTCAAAAATCAGAAGAGGTGTTTTTTCATTTCTCTGCAAAACTGTGTTCTTGAGCTGTCAAGATGGCTCAGCTCGTACTGGTGTCTCCCACCAAACCTGATCACCTGAATTCAATTAGTAGAAGGGGAGAACCAACTCACTTAGTAGAAGGGGAGAACCAACTCCAGCAAGTTACCTATCAATTCCACAAGCATTTTGTGGCATGTACTTATCCACCCACATGCACACACATAAAATTTTTAAAAATGTAGTAAGAAAATTCAAAGTTGTGCTCTCCAAGTCAAAATCCTACAGAGTCAAGGCTTCTTTTCCCTTCTATAGAGTCACTAAAATGGAAACACCACTGTTTTCTTAGTGATACCTACCTTCTGGGTCCTATCCCCAGTCTGAATAGCTCAGCTAGAATCACATCACTTGCAGCCTGAGTGAAAAGGGTCCTTCCTCCCTAAAGAGGAACACTAACCCACTCTAAAGTTTAAACTCACAAGACACTCAGGTCAAGGTTTAACATGGTAACAACTTGACATGGCACACGGTGGTGTATGTCTTTAAGCCCAGCACACAGGAGGCAGAAGTAGGTGGATCTCTGCGTTTCAAGCCAGCATGGTCTACAGTGTGAGTTCTAAGACAACCAGAGCTACATAGATAAACTGTGTCCCCCAAAAAAACAGTTTTTTTTTTATTTTCAACTTTCCAAGTGTTGTGCGTAAATGTATGTCTGTACATCACATATGTGCCCAGTGTCCTCAGAGGCCAGAAGAGGGCACCAGATCTTCTGGAACTGGAGTTACAGATGGCTAGCTGCCATATGGATGCTATAAACCAAGCCTAGTTCTCCACAAGAGCAGCAAGTTCTCTTAACTGCTGAGCCATCTCCCCAGCTCTCCCTTCCTACCCTTCCTTTGAGACAGGATCTCCCTAAATAGTCTAGCTGGCCTAGCTACATATCCCAGGCTGGCCTTGAACTTACAGTCATCCTCCTGTCTCTGCTCCCGAGTGCTGTATCAACCAAGACCTGCCAGATTCAAGTTCTATCATTTCTTTTTAAAACATTGGATGGGAGCCAGGCATTGGTGGCACACGCCTTTAATCCCAGCACTCGGGAGGCAGAGGCAGGCAGATCTCTGTGAGTTCAAGGCCAGCTTGGTCTCCAGAGCGAGTGCAAGGATAGGCTCCAAAGCTACACAGAGAAACCCTGTCTCGAAAAAACAAACAAACAAACAAAAAAAAACAAAACAAACAAAAAAAATATTGGATGGGAACTCAAATTTTCTCCAATGATTCAGAAACAAAAGATATAAAAACTGTTTATTCTAAAGTTTTTCTGTAATTTTAAACAGGAATTCAAACATGATTAATATTCTTTTTAGGAGGTGTTCAAGGCAACTGTTATATTTGTATTTGTGTGTGTGTGTGTGTGTGTTGTTTTGTTGTTTTGTTTTGTTTTTCCTGCATGTTTGTGTGAGGGTGTCAGAAGCCCTGGAACTGAAGTTACAGACAGGTGTGAACTGACATATGGGTGCTGGGATCTGAATCTGGGTTCTCTGGAAAAGCATTCAGTGCTTTTAACTGCTGAACCATCTCGACAGGCCCAAAAGTATAGTTTTTTTCAAATGAGCTTTCATAATCTACTTCAAGTGGGATGACCACCCACTACTCTCAAAAGTCTTTCTGTAGGGTTAGCAGTATAGTTTGTTGGTTTTTTTTTTTTTTTTTCCCCTGAGGCAGGGTTTACTCTTTGTAGCTTTTTGAGCCTGTCCTGGAACTAGTTTTTGTAGACCAGGCTGTTCTCGAACTCACAGAGATCTGCCTGCCTCTGCCTCCAGAGTGCTGGGATTAAAGGCGTGCTCCACCAACACCTGGTGTAGTTTGTTGTTAAAGAATTTACCTATTATGGTAGTTTGAATGAAAATGGCTCCCATATGTTGATTTGGCACTATTAGATTGGAGTAGGAAGTGTGTCACTGGGGGTGGGCTTTCAGGGTTCAGATCCTCAAACCAGGCCAAATGTCACTCTTTTCCTAATATCTGCCAATCCAGATGTAAAACGCTCAGCTACCTCCCCAGCACCATGTCTGCCTGCATGCTGCCATGCTTCCTGCCATGATGATAATGGACTAAACCTCTGAACTATAAGCCAGCCCCAATTAAATGTTTTCCTTTATAAGTGTTGCCATGGTCATGGTGTCTCTTCACTGCAATAGAAACCCTAACTAAGACACCTCGTAAGTACAAAGTCCTGGGCTCAATTCCCAGCAGGGATTGGGGAAGAAAGAATTGGGGATCTTTTCTTCAAGAAAGACTGGTTAGTATAAAGTGACTCATTCAGCTAAGTTATTTTGGGTAGAGCACAACCAAGTTCAGTTATCAATCATTCAACAAATATACAGATAGTCTAAAATATATATGGACTCCAAAAGTTCACAGTCTACCTGACAAGACACAGTATGGCTAAAGTAATAGGTGACTATGTGCTAGAAACAAACAGCATAGTTACATTTCATGCCTGTATTTGTAGAGGAAGTTCTGCTGTGGGTTGTAGCAGGAGGATGGCAAGGTTCTGAAGAATGCTGAGGAAGACCTGCAAGCAGCCTTTGGGCTTGTGAAATCCCCTGGCATCCACAGTCATTCCTTCCTTGCCTGCTGCTGGGCATGAACCTCAAACTCATCTGATTCCTTCAAGTAGCCTTGTAAGAAGCCCAACATACCCTTGGTTTACAGATGAGAAAAGTGGGGACGAGAAGGCTTGACCAGCTGGGTCAGAACCCAAGTATTCTGTCTTCTAGTCCAGCAGCAAAGAGAATGTGGGAAAGAGTGAAAACAATAATTCTGTGGGGGACACGGAAAGATAGGTTAGGTCAGACTGGTCCCAAAAGCCAACCAAAGATTAAACTTCATCCCCTCAGCAACAGAAAGGTTTCTCATATTTCAAGAGGAAGGGTAACTGAAAGTGACTGAAAGTCTAACCAAAAGTTAGGGACGAGTTTTACAATCACCCAGGGAAGGGTAAATTATAATGGACCAGGTGAGAGCCAATAAAAACATGAATTAAAATTAGTGAACAATTTAAATTGTAATTTTTTACTTTTAAATTACCCAGAATTTTGTAATACTCCTCCCCCCAGACGTTTCTCTTTTATAAATCAGTTTCAGGGAGGCAACACTTCTAACCAATAAATCTCAAGATTAGTTACTAAAAAAACCAAAGGCCACAGCTGACCAACAACTAACGTCATTCTCTCCCCGCCCCCCCGTCCAACAACTATTAATATGATCAGAGATTTTAAACAGGCTTAGTAGGTTAAAATTGGAACTGTCAACAGTATAGCAAGAATCTCGTGTTCACAAAATTCCAGGGTTCCCTAAAAAAGGAATACCTTTTATGCAACTCAATGAGCAGACCATACAATTTACTGAAGCTTCCAAAGGCTTTTCAACTTTCCTTTCGAAAGCCGTAGGATACTGTCAACTGAAGGGCGACTTATTTCCATATTAAAGCCCTAACCGGGCCTACAGCTCCAGACCTTCCACGGAGCAAGGATCCAATCAACATTTGCAGACTAAAGGAGGCCAGGCCTACTGTGCAAGAACGCCCTACATCGTAGGCAACTCCAACGAAGGTCTGTTACGAGATGAAGCTCTCAACAGTTGGCAATCAAGTTTGGGAGAAGAGCCTATCAGCAACTAAACTACTCCTGCCTTTCCAGCCCCGACTTCACTCAAAGTCCTCACGGTAACGTTGTCCCAAAACACACCAGTGCCACTTCCCGAAGATGACAAGCTCCTAGCTCCAAGCTCCCTTCCATGTTAGCCGCCTCCCAAGACCCAGACCCAGAAGTGGGGGCGCCCGGAGAAGTTTCCCCGAGGCCGGATCCGCGCCGGGGGAGGCGTTTTCGTGGGGAAAGGGCTGCTGCGGCAGGAGCCTGCCTTACTCACCGCGACCGGGCGGCCGTGCTCCGGGCCATCGGCTGCCTCTAGGCGCGCGGCCGCTGGGGCCGGGGCGGGGGCCGGAGCGGATGCCGGGGCCGGGGCGCGGCGGCGGCGGGCGGCTGTCGGTGCTTGCCGGCGCGCTTGGCCTTGGCCTGGATGCAGCGCTGGTGCAGGGCGAAGGTGTGCTGGCGTTCGAGCTCCAGGCGCTCGGGAGACACGGCCTCGTAGCGGGCCTCACAGGTACTGTGGTGGCGCCGGCACAGCTCGATGCGCCGGCGGAGGCGCTCCATGACCGCGCTGTGCCGCGGCAGCGCGAACTCCGCCATGGGGCAGGTGGGCAGCACCATGGGCCGCGGGCGGCGCGGGCCGGGCCCGGGCCTCTCGGCGCCGGCTGGCACTTAGGGCTCCTCCGCTTCTGGCGGTCCCCGTCCGCCTCACGGCCGCGCCATACCCCGGCGGGCGGTGGAGCGGGTTAGGGCGCGGCGGCGGGTCTTTCTCCGGCCCCGCTCAGCCCGACTCCAGGTCAGCACACGCCGCCCGCCTCAGGCCTTGGCCTGTCTCCTGCACCCCTGCCCCATTGTTTTCCGCGCCGCTGCCGCCGCCATCTTAAAATTGTTTTCGGGGCTTTCGGAAGAGGGCGGGGCCTGGGCCGGCGAACCTTGCGTCACTGCTGACGGACAGGAGCTCTGGCCAACCAGACAAAACCCTTTGCCGGAGGGCGTGGGGACGAGCACGTTAGGGGTGTTCGGGTATTTAAACTGAACACTCAGGCAAGAGGGGAAGGGAAGCCCCGAGGCGGGCTCAGCGAGGGAGAGCGGACTTGTGACTGACAGGAGCCTATCCAAGAGGAGCCACGTTTTCTTAACACCGCCCTCTGAAAGCAGTCCCTTCCGGGTTCGCGAGGGACGCGGGGTAAACCTGAGTGTGGTGGAAGCCGCCAGACCCGATGCAGTCTGCTCCACACTGTTTCGAAGCCATCCGTTACTGACCTAATTCCTTACATGCAGCTCCATAATTGTTCGAGTTACCTAGTATAGGTTTCTTCATTATAGCTGACAGATCTGTTAGGAATCACTGTTACTGGCTGGGCGTTGATGGCACATGCCTTTAATCCCAGCACTCAGGAGCCAGAGGCAGGCAGATCTCTGAGTTCAAAGCCAGCCTGATCTACACAGCGGGTTCCAAAGCTATAAAGAGAAACCTTGTCTCGAAGGGAAAAAAAAAAAAAAAAGGAATCACTGTTACTGTCAGCAAAATCTCATTACTTGGAGGGGGGGCCCGGTGTAGAAAGCTCGAAACAGTCCTCAGCTTCAGTAGGGGAAATTGGAGTTACCTCCATCCCCAGGACTTAACACTTGAAACCGATTGGTACATAAAATTGAATCACTCAAAATCCAACGCAAAGATGCCGGGTTCCAGTGATGCAACTAGCAAGCAAAATTGCGAAGGTAAAAAAGCCGGGCAGTGGTGGCACAGGCCTTTAATCCCAGCCCTCAGGAGGCAGAGGCGGGCAGATTTCTGAGTTCGAGACCAGACTGCTCTACAAGAGCGAGTTCCAGGACGGCCTCCAAAGCCACGGAGAAACCCTGTCTCGAAAAAAACAAAACAAAACAAACCCAAGCCTCTAGGTGGATATTGACGCCCCCACTGCCACAGGACATTCTGGGAGGCTGCTCACTAGAAGACACCATCAGCCACTTAAGTTACTCTTAACAGCTTATGAAATTTTTAATTTAAAAATCACAAGGGAAAAAAAGAGCTAACAGCCACGTGTTTTTTATGCAAATGCAGTAGAAAAACAGGAATTCTAAGCTTTTTGGCAGAGGAAGTGGGCTACAAGGTACCAATCAACTTTTTAAAATTTTGTGTGCAGTGCCGAGGGGTTGAATCCAGGGCCTCATGCATACAGTGCCATTACCACTACACACCTAGCCATGAAACTTTGTTTTTGACACATGTTGGGTGCCCCAGACTGGCCTCAAATGCATTGTCTAGCTGAGGCTGGTCTTACTGCTTCTGCATCGGTAGTGCTGGGCTTACAGGGTGCACCATCATGACCATTTAGAAGTACAAGGTCATCTTCAAAACTCTTTAACTAGAAGCGCTACATACACTGTATAGTGTATCAATATAAGACCTTAATAAACACAAAATATCTTGGGCATGACTTTTAATGATAACCTCAAATATGAAGCCTGAGCAAAGATTATTTTCTTTTCAAGACAGGGTTTCTCTGTCCTGAAACTCACTTTACAGACTAGGCTGGCCTCAAACTCACAAGAAATTCTCCTGCCTCTGCCTCCCAAGTGCTGAGATTTAAAGCATGCTCCATCACACCCAGCACCAAGATTATTTTCTAATAAAAACGTTAAATTAGTTTCCAGACAACTTTAAAAAGTATTACCTAGAAGGAAAGGGTGTAAGCTCAGTGGTAACACACCGGTTCAAATCCCAGTACTAAAACAAAACAAAAAACAAACAAAAGAACTTCCATTTCTGGGAAGTGATGGAATCACTACGGACAGAGGAAGTTAAATACAAGACTGAATCACTTTTATAGTAGCCAATGAAAAGCTCAAGCCAGTATTCAAACAGTAAAACATGTCTAAAGTTATCATGAAGTCCAGTCAAAAGCAGACACTTAACACAGGGCTTTAATGAAACACCATTTAGTAACATGACAATCTGAAAAGTGAAGAGTATTCTGTGGAAAAGAAAATGGAAGACCACAGCTGAAGGAGAGGGCATTTTACAACAATGCAACAAGGAATCCAGCATATAATATCAGAATGTAAGACTCTTTATTTTTTATTCAGTGCCAGGGACTCAAGCTATGGCACTTAGCAAATGCTTGACAGCTCTACCTACTGAGCTTTAACACCAGCCCTGTAAAGTTTTTATAAAATGACTGCTGGTCAATCATTAACATATCAATGAAACCTTGAGGAAGAGGGACCCAGAAAGGCAATGGCCACCACCAATGATATAAATAAATCTGTCATTTTACAGCCTGGATGAGATGAAATAGGCATGAAGCATGTCAACGTGGAATGATTAAACAGATAAACAGATTTCTTAAAAAAAAAAAAAAAAAAAAACACTCATCCCCATGTTTGTTTCACAGAGAAACGTGCAGACATGAATTCATTTCTTGCTAGTAACTGTTTATTTCAGTCTATACAATTTGGGAACGTCTGCTACATAGCTATAGTCACTGTGACCACAAACAGATGGGGATAAAGCACTGAACAGCAAGAAAATAAATTCCACCCTCAAAAGAAATGAACCAGTGTTTAAACAGACAACAAATAACACAGCCTACATCCTTTACAAATATATTTCTTCCTCAGTATCTCCCCAATATAAACACAAAGTCGTGTTTATATATATTCAGTGCAAGCAACAGTATCATCGGTACAATTGGAACGCCTCTAGAGAAAGAATGAAGTTGAAACATCTGTTTCCGAATACATTTCAGTATGGTGTAATATTATTACACTGTAGTGATGGGGAAGAGGCTCTTCTAGCACCCATCTGCATTTCACATCAAAAACAAAACAACTCTAAATTCACTTTAAAAAACTCTTCAAGCCACAATAAAAAAAATTTTGAACAGGACTGCTTTATTGTGTGAATTTTAAGACGCAACTGTTACATGAACTGCAAATGAAGATTTTAAATATCCTACAAAAGTCAAATAACTCATGCTATGTGTCAAGCCTCCCATCAACACTTTTAATCTATGTTCAATTACAGTCAATTCTGAATTGGCCCACCTCTGGATTAGACTTTCTTAAGTCTACACAGAGTAAAAGAAATAGACACTAATGAAGTCTGTAATCTATCCTGTAGTTGGACCCTGGAAAGGTACGGGCCTGCTTAAAATAAGAAACAGATGTAATCACAGTAAAGCTAACACTATGCAGAGCTTATAATTTTCAGCAACGGACTGCAAGCTGCGCTGTGAAGAAAAATGCATAGCAGAGAAAGCTGGGGACTGAGGAGATCCATGAGAACAGTGTCAACACAGTGGAACAAGTGATGAAGTTGTCTACTTAGGCACCACCAGCATTCCTTAAAAAGCCGTGTGCTCCCAAGGATGTGAGCAGTCTGGCCTCCTATGTGGGAAGTACAGTGCAAACTGCTGCATTAAGCCAGCTCCTCTCCTCTGCAAAGCTGTCTGTGAATGGAGCAGTCCCAAGGGCAACAGAACACTGCACTTTATGATCTGACCAACACCAACTGAAAAGTCTCCTTTTAGTTCATTTTGGGTCTAGTCAATACAACTCAAAAGGAACTTTGATATAAATTTGGGCTTCCATCCAATTCCTCTCCTATGTCCTTAGGAGGAATTAAGGAAGCACACAAAACAAGATTATAACCACAAATGACTGCACTTGAACGTGATTACAATTTTAAGGACAGAGACACATGAATGTTTTAATACCAAACTTAAAAAAAAATTGTTATAAAAACTGCAATTCATTCTCCCTAGCATTCCTAATGTTGGTGTTATTTCTGCATGAACAGATTAATATATTAAATTAAGCCAAGATTTTAAACTGGCAAATATTCTATCTAAAAAAGGAAGGGAAAAAAAGGGGGGAGAGAACCCAAAGATTTTAAAAACATCAAAACAAAAACACAAGTTAGTTGCTTCATGTTACATTTCACAACCATTATGTTAAATGTTCTTTTCTACAGAAACAGGGTCCTTTACATTACAACTGCAATTATTTACTGCTAGATGTTTAAAATTACAGACTAGTATTCACTGGAACCTGTAGATGGTGACGTCTTGAGGTTTTCTGAGTTCCCACCTAAGGTATACCAGGCCCTCTCCTAGGACCACACTTGCAAGGGAAGGGGAGGGAGAGGAAATCACAGATCAAGTTCTTTAGATTATTTCACTCTCTTCGTGGCTTTCTGTTTCTTGGTGATCTGTTCAAAATTTCATCCTCCTATTAGATGAAAAGAAGAGAAGTTCACATTTAAAAACAAAATTTTGCCAAATTTCCATAACAACTTAAATAACTCAATTGGAGGAAAAACAGGAGGAAAAGTATACTATTATAGGTAGTGGGATTATTAGTACTCAATTGTAGTCTTTATTTTCCAAAAGCATATACTTTCCTCAAACCTATCAATATATTCTTTAAATTGGGAAGGAGTATTTCTATTCTGTGAGTGTTTGCCTGGATGTGTGCACCCTGTGCATGCCTGGTACCCTTGGGAGTCAGAAGAGGGCATCGGATTCCCTTGGGACTAGAGTTAGACAGTTTATGAGCTACCATCTGAGTGCTGACAACTGAATCTAGGTGCTCTTAAGAGCATCTACAGCACCACATAAAATAGAGTGGAGCATGTACCTGTAATACCAGGCATGAAAATCAAAAGTTCAATATTATTATTGACCAGAGTGTTCAATGTCAGTGTGGGCTACATGAGACGCTATCTCAAAAAGTTAAAAATGCAGTGGTATGTAAGAAATACCTTTGAGGGAACAGTGAGGAGACATAAATGTCACAGAACTGTTAAGAAACTCAATATTAGGCTGGGCGTTAGTGGCACACGCCTTTAATGCCAGCACTCGGGAGGCAGAGGCAGGCGGATCTCTGTGAGTTTGACGCCAGCCTGGTCTCCAGAGCGAGTGCCAGGATAGGCTCCAAAGCTACAAACTCAATATTCTTTATCTTAGAAAGCATACTTTTCTCTTCCAACTTCTATTTCTTACCAATAAATATTTTTTCCACACAGAAAAAAATACTTTTTGGGATTCAAATAAAATGTTGACCATTAACTAATCTGTGTAAACATTCCCTTTGGGCTAGAGAGATGGCTCAGTTGTTAAGAGACATACTGCTCTTCCAGATGACCCACACCACCTATAAATAACTCTAGTGCCTCAGGGATTCATCACCTCTGGCATCTTCAAGCACTTGCACTACCCCCTCCCACCCCACCGCAATACACTAATTAAAAAAAAAATTAATATATATACTTTCAGTTTCAATGGCTAGAGGTATTTATTAACCCCCTTACCTCTGCTGTGGGTTTTCTATCTTCCTCATCTTGACTGCCAGTGCCACCATCTTCTTCAGCATCACTTTTCTGTTTCTCTTCTAAGACAGAAATTAAAAGAATTGAACAAAACTTCAAATCTGACTTTGATAACGATTAGAGAGCATCATTTAAAAACAATCTTTTCTGTAACTTGTTTTGTTAATTAGGATTTAGGGCAGATTTCTAGGCACCACTCACCAAGCTTCTCTTCTTCTTCCTCTTCATCCCCCTTGTTCTTCTCTTCTTCCTTCCCTTCATCTTCCTTCACATCTGGCTGGGCAGCATCCGTCTTCTTGTACTCCATAGCATTGGACTGTTTCTGAAACATTACCAAGTGCAAGAACCATATTTAGGATGTCACAAATAGATTTATTACCCCTCAACTCCTGAATGTGTGTGGGCAAAATATGTCCAAGGTTGTGTACAGGCAGATAATGCAGACATTTAAAGATATATACCCATTTTTTTTTTTCCTGGGAAGTAAAGTGAGAGGGAAGCGGAGCAAGAGAGGTACCAAAATAGGATAAACAGTAAGAACAAAGGCTCAGGCAGGGGTACAGGGCTAGCTTGTCAAGCTGACTAAGACACAGATACTCCAAACAGTGGTGAAAAAAGCTGGAAAGAGACCCTTGAATCTGACATACAAGTCAAACTCTAAGTAACAAAACAGCATGCAACAAAGTCTGAATAAGAAAAACATTGAGGCTGTAAAACCTACATGCATAATTTTGAAAAGTATTGTTTTGAGAGACTGAAGGCAAGGTGGAAGAAATAGACGAATAATTAAAGATGAAATTACAAAATATAAGAATAAAAATAACAACAGGAGAAAAACTGACTTGTGCCCAGACGATATGACCTTAATCTAAGTTGTTTCTTTTTCTCTAAAAGGCTCCCACCAAATATTAGTGGAATGACAAACAAGGGACTCTAAATCCTGTCGTCATCTGGGCTCAATGGGCCACTAAGAAATGGCGACTAAGGTTTTAGAAGTCAATGCAATCATGGTCTACATGCTTGAGGGGTGACCCAAGCAAGGAGGTAGTTAGTTGCCAGCCCTGCCCAGTGTCCCTGTACCCTCTCCCAGGTTGGACCACATGTCCTGATTGTACAGAATAAAATGTTCACTCCATTATTGGGGTGCTACTTCAAGCTGAATGTTGTGTTTGTCACACTCAAGTGTTTGCTTTAATTCTAAATAAAGGTTTCTATTTTACTTTCTTACTGCTGTTTAAGGTGGTCAGTTGACCCATACTAGAGCAGTATCCTTTGAAGTCTAGCAAGATAGAAGTGTTACCTCCCCTGGCTCAAGCCCAATGAGGTGATCTTGCTTTTTCTTTAAAAAAAAAAAAAAAAAAAAAAAAAAGGTCGATGCAAAATATCACCAACTATTTCAAACTACTACGAAAGAAAATCTCAATCAATACAACATTATTAGTTATTTTTAATTAACATCAAAATGGCTCTTTCTAAAAGCAGCTCTAAAGAGACGTTCCTACCTTTCCAGAGCAGCAGAATAGGATCACAAGGAACACTGGCAAAGCTACAGTCAGAATGTAGACCACCCAGAGCCACGGACGCTCTTCAGCTGCCTCCAGCATATGCCCCACTACACCTGGCTGAAAAACAAAACAATAATTCAGAGAACTAGCTTTTGCCACCAAATACAGGATGGACTGATTGTTCCATCATAACTCAAGGCATTGTGCAACTTAGGTTCCTTTTTTCTTAAAAAAGCAGTCAAACTAAGATGCACATAAGAAAAATATGAAAAAGCCCCCATTTTCCTACTCTTGCCCATTATGAGGTTTCACTTTCATAGGTGCAGCAAAAGGTACCTCGGAATAACTGCAAAGAAAGTCCCTTACTCAGGAAACAGAGATGAATATAGTATCTTCATCCCAGCTCAGCAATACCGTTAGTTATTTGAAAATTCCATACCATGAGTAAACTAAGATTCAACATTTTTAGTGCATTAAAACATAATTAAATGGTAAACACACACACACACACACACACACACACACACACACACACACACACACCCTACCTTGCACATACATACAGGACTCTAAAGCCTAATAGAATCAGTTCTTGCCAAAATCAGATATGAACAATCACTAACCTCAGCAGCCCCATCAGCAGCTTTCTTCAGGCCCCACCCATCATTGGCCCAATCGTCAACTACTCTTCGGTCACCACTAATGATAAAGTTGTCAAAAAAGATGTCAGAAGTCATGGACCAGAGCTCCAAACCAATAGCACTGAAAGGCGTCATCTTAAAAGGTTCTAGATCTTCAAAGAAATCTGGATTTGGTATTTTCCTTGGTTTCCAGACTCCCTAGTTTTGGTTGGGGTGGGGAGGTGGAGATAGGAAAAGAAGTTGCAAAACATGATTTCAGATAATAATGAAAACCTGTAAGACTCATTTTGAATGACCAATGGTGATAAGCATTAATTTTGTCAAATTTAAACAAATAACAGAACAATAAATGCTAATAATGTTTTTATACTCTGATTTCTGGATTCCACCTAATCGATTTCCAATTTCCAGGATCTTTTATTTATTTATTTTGGTTTTTCGAGACAGGGTTTCTCTGTGTAGCTTTGGAGCCTATCCTGGCACTCGCTCTGGAGACCAGGCTGGCCTTGAACTCACAGGGATCCGCCTGCCTTTGCCTCCCTAGTGCTGGGATTAAAGGCGTGCACCACCAATGCCCAGCCAATCTCCAGGATCTTGTTCTGAACCACCCCTTGCTCTATGCAGTACCCTCTACCCTTATCAAGTGTTGGTGGAATATAGTCAGTAAAGTCATTTCCCAGTGGTGATTTAAAATAAAATTTACAGTCTTTACCTGTAATTTAGCTCTATAGCTTAACTAAAAAAGGATTGAATACATCCTAATACATGTATAATGATTTCAGCCATAATGACTGTCAAACAATGATGGGCTAGGGATGTGGGTCAGAGGTAAAGAGCTTGCCTAACATGTATGAGATGATGGATTCGGTCACAATATTAATCCTCCAAAACAATCCAATAGGTGACTGCCAACAGAATAATTGTTATGTCAATTTGTTTTGGTTTTGTTAAGCAAGGTTTCATATAGCCCAGGATAGCCTTAAACTACTCTTGATTCTCCTAATTATAGCTGAAGTTGACCTTCAATTCCTGGTCCTCATGCTTATAACCAAGTGTTAGAATTATAGGCATGTACCAACACATCCAGATAGCTAAACAGCAAGCCAAAATACAATTTTTATTTTATCTTAGTTACCTAAATGTACAACTAAAAGCATTCTACAATAGAAAAGCATACAGGGTATATGCATATAGATGTACCTATACTTTACATCTTAAAGTCTAAGTGGAAATGATTGATTATAGCTTTTTTGGCTTGGAAACAAAGCCAGGTAAAGATCTGAATATATTCCCAGAATACAACTGGGGCTTCACAACTTCACTCTATATATTTCTACCACTTCATGTGCACCTGTCTTTTGGCAGGTGAGGACCAATGGGACCAAACAATTAGCTGACTTGACATGGCAAGATCCAACTCCTATCACAGTTTACATATGACCAATCTAATCCCCTGGATCCTGTGGCCAAAGCACCCCCCGACACTTGAAAATGGGGTATATAAGTTCTTCTACTCTTATTTTTAAACAAAGGTCACATAGCAACTATGAATACTTTTCTCTCCTGTTTTTAGGTTTTATATTTAGCCTACTATTTAACTGTCTCTTAAGTTTACTATCTCTTTTTGATTCAACAGCTTGAATACAGTCATCCAACCTGCTGGCCTCACTATTGATGAAATTTCTATCCAAATAAAAACAGATCAATGAAAACAACTAAACCATCAGGAGGCACAAACCTGGTAGTTAGGATTGTCAATCATGGGAGGCTTCCATTTGCCCTTATAATTGGGATTGTCAATCAAAGGTCGCTGCCAGACTCCACACCCAGGGGCTGACTCACATTTAGGGTTGGCAATCTGAGGAGCCTCCCATTCTCCATCCATATCCTCATCCCTGTGGAGGTATAAACAAGTTACACTCGAACAGACAGCTCTGTGATCTCAAGATGCTGATGAAGATGTATCAGCAACGTAATACAGAACAGTATCTCATTTCTCATTCCCAGTAGCAATGACCTTTCATAAAAGATCGATTTTGTTCTCACCAAATGAAATTTAGTATTCTGTAGAGGTCTCCACTTAAACTTGGAATTTCTTGTAGACTAGACTGGACTCAAACTCAGAGAGATCTGCCTGCCTCTGAGTGCTAAGATTAAAGGTGTGCACCAACATACCCAGGTTTTTTGTTTGTTTTCTTTTGTTTCTTGGGGTTTTTGTGTGTATGTGTGTGTATACATGTATACCTACTGCTTTTATTATTTACTTTGGTTTCTCTAGGACAGCAGGCTTCTCTGCATAGCAGCCAACCCTGCCTATCCTGCCATTCACTTTATAGGCCATTCTGGCCTCAAATCTCAGAGAGAGCTACCTGCCTCTGCCTCCCAAGTGCTGTGATCAAGGATTTGCACTACCACACCCAGAGACATTGCTTTTAATTTAAAAAACAAAACAAGAAATTCTAAAAGCAAACTCAAACTCTTACCAATCCTCTGGCTTGTCCGCATCAGGGTCTGGAATATACTCAGGCTCATCATCTAACCAGCCTTCAGGCTTTGTGGCCTCTTCATCTGGAATCTTACCAGGGGCATCTTCATCCCTTAAACAGAAAACACCAGCTATGACAACACTGGCCAGAGAATCAGTCAATGTAGTCTCTTAGAAAACTGAATTAGCTGGGTGTTGGTGGCACACGCCTGCAGTCCCAGCATTCGGGAGGCAGAGGCAGGCAGATCTCTGTGAGTTTAGACCAGCCTGATCTACAAGAGCTAGTTCCAGGAAAGTCTCCAAAGCCACAGAGAAACCCTGTCTCGAAAAACCAAAAGGAAAACTGGACTAATTCATCCTAGAAAATATTTGTAAATCATTTATCCGGGCCTATTTGTCCAGAACAAGATACTAAAATGACAATAGCAGCCAAAGATCAAGTAGACATTTCTCTAATCGAACTACAGGAATAATCAAGAGTCAAAGGAAAAGATACTCAACATACAAACAAACACAAATTTAAAGTTAGCTGGTATGGTTGTGTACACCTGTAATCCTAGCACTTGGGAGGCAGATAGATCTCTGTTAGTTTGAGGCCAGGTTCCAGGCCAGCTAGGGCTATAGTGAAATATTTTTTAATTAAAAACAAAAACAAAACACGAGGGCTAGAGAGAAGGCTCAGCAGTTAAAAGCACTGGATGCTATTCCAGAGGACCTGGCTTCAATTTCCAGCACCTACATGGCAGCTCACAACTGTCTGTAGCACCAGGTCTAGGAGACCCAACACCCTTTCACAGACATGCATGCAAAGAGAACATCAATGTACATAAAAATATAACAAGAAAGTATCTATTAAAAATTTCAGCCAGGCAGTGGTGGCAGACGCCTTTAATCCCAAAACTTGGGAGGCAGACACAGGCAGATCCATGAGTTCGAGGCCAGCCTGGTCTACAGAGAGTTCCAAGACAGCTAGGACTGCTACACCCTGTCTCAAAAAACCAAGAATTCGAGCTAGAGAGATGGTTCAGGGGTTAAGAGCACTGGCTGCTCTTCCAGAGGTCCTGAGTTCAATTCCCAGCAACCACATGGTAGCTCACAAACATCTGGTGCCCTTGTCTGACCTGCAGGGATACATGCAGACAGAACAAGTATACATAATAAATAAGTAAATCTTAAAAAACAAAAACAAAAACAAAAACAAAACCAAGAATTCAGAACATTAGCTTCAAATGTGGATGGTAGTAAACTATTTCTCAGCAACACAGTACATGTTTAGTATGCTAGAGGCCCTTGGTTCAATTCCTAGCACTGTAACTCATCAAACACCATTAGTAAAGAATCACTAGAATGGCTGGACCAAGAGAGTCTCACAAGTTAAGTCTGTCAGCACAAATAAACCACAACAGTTTTAGGATCCTGTAGTTTATGAATCGGAG
Organism: Cricetulus griseus; assembly: GCF_003668045.3. Classification (NCBI taxonomy): domain Eukaryota; kingdom Metazoa; phylum Chordata; class Mammalia; order Rodentia; family Cricetidae; genus Cricetulus; species Cricetulus griseus. Next base: position 64,761,171 of record NC_048600.1, read on the forward strand.
AGGGATAATTTATATTATCAGTATTGGGTTCTTCTCCACAGTAATTGGTACTTTTCTCCTGTAAAAGACTAGATAAGCCCTCCTCTTCTTGCAACCAGGGCACAAGGTCTTTTTTGTTGTTGTTGTTTTTTTGGAGACAGGGTTTCTCTGTGGCTTTGGAGGCTGTCCTGGAACTAGCTCTTGTAGACCAGGTTGGTCTCGAACTCACAGAGCTCCACCTGACTCTGCTTCCCAAGTGCTGGGATTAAAGGCATGTGTCACCAACGCCTGGCTACACAAGGTCTTATTCATGTAGCCCACACTGGTTTCACACAATCTTTCTGCCTTAGCCTCTTGAATGCTCAGATTACAGGCATGTGCCAATATGCCTAGAGTGTATCACAGATTATTTAAACAATCAGATCTAATTCAATCAACATTTCAGTGTTTAAGCTATGTGGAACACACAAAATATTTGCTGATACTCAATGATGGATCTCTAAGATTTACCAATCATCTGGCTTGACAGCATCCGGATCTGGTATTTTGGGTCTTTCATCCCAATCCTCAGGCTTCTGGTCTTCTGGGTCCTCAATTTCACGTGAAGGGTTTACAGCAGGAGTCATGTCATTTAGCAGATTTCCACTGTTCACAACATACTGGTCAACTAATATTTCAAAACTATTGTCTGGATTCAAGACTGAAAAGATGTTAAATGCAATTAAAATTATTTACTTAACTACTCATCCCAATATTCCCATCAATCCAATTCAACATTTTCATACCTTCTAGAGAAAGAAAGAACCAGTAAGTAGTCAGGGAACAAAGAGCTCAAGATACAGGGGTCAGAAAGCCTAGTGCTTGGGGCTGGCAAAGAGGTTAAGAGCACTGCTTGCTCTAGCAGTGCTCCTGAGTTCAATTCCCAGCAACTACATGGCAGCTTACAACCATCTACAATGAGACCGGGTGCCCTCTTCTGGCATGTAGGCAGAACACTGTGTACATAATAAAAATTTTAAAAAATAAAATAAAATAAAGCCTAGTACTTAAGAGTTGGGGACCCCAATGCCATTTCTTTGGGCTCTAACCTAGAATTATAAATTTTAATAAGGTATTTCTTCTCCAAATTGGAGAGACTGCTCAGTGGTCAACAACACTGGTTGTTCTTCCAAAGAAAGGACCCTAAAAAGATTTTTCTTCTCAGATTGTGGAAACATTATTAATTTGTTGATGTACTGAACAATTACAACTCCTACCGATAAAGGAACAGAAGACAATCTGCTCTACAACTTTGTAGTTTGAATACTTAAAGGCAACACACTACATATGAAAAAGTACTAGCTCATCTACGGGTATTAAATATTGAAAAAATAGTATTTCATTATAATTTTTAACAATCTAGGAAGTTCTCAAGTCACTAGTAGTCCTAGTGCAATTTCAATTGCAACTGGGAACTTCCATTCTAGTATCGGCCTTGTAAGTGAACACTCCCACACTCTGGCTAGCACCCATGCAGGAATCTTTCTAAAACTGGCCTCACTTTCTTCCTTCTCAGCACACTAGACTAGACCCTCAGCACAGCCTCCTGGTATTAGTGCATGTTTTCTTTCTGCAGTAAACCTGTATCCATGAGAAGTTATTTTACACACATAGCATCCAGGCCTTCTCAGTCATGATGTTTTCTCCTCTCCATGCAATTCTTTTGTGACCCCTTATCAGTTTAATAGTTTCCAGGTGAGGTAGGAGCATGATCTGTTATCCCCTTTCATTAGAAGGTAGTACACAGGGTGTTTTCGAAAGATTCTTTATAGAGAAAAGGCTTTTACTTGTAAGCTTAAGTATTCTTTAAGTCTGCAAACTTAACATTAACCACATGGTAAGTATACAATGTCTTTTACCCCAAACAGCTGGTTATTCTTACTTAATGTGTAAAGATGAGTTTTCTTGTCAGTAAAATAGATCTTCAGATCTGTATCTGGCCTCTTAGCATGCTTTTCTTCATATACACCTGTCTTGGGGTTTTTGTGGCGAAAGATGAAGTGCAGTTTGTAGTCTTCTCCACATTTATCTGGACCAAACATAATAGTATAGGGAGTCTTGTCGTGGAATTGATCCTTAAGAGACAAAGGTGGAGTGCCTTAAGTAACTCTAGTCAAAGAATTCCAAAAGCAAACTTTGAAAACTATATAATAGTTCCTTATAAAACTCCATACAAGGTGCTGGAGAGATTGTTCAGCAGTTAAGAGTAGTTGTTTCTCTTCCAGAGCACTCAGGTTTAATTCCTAGTACCTAAGTAGCATCTCACAATTGTTTGTAATGCAGCTCAAGTGATTTGACACCTTCATACAGACATAAATGAGGGTAAAACACCAATGCACATAAAATAAAACATAAATCATTAAAAAACAAAACAAACAAACAAAAAAAAACCCGAACCCCTCCAGGGCTGGGGAGATGGCTCAAATCATTAAAGGCTAGGCTCATGATGACAACAAAAGAAGAAAAAAAGAAAAAAGAAAAACAATGACCTCCATACAAATTAACCTATTAATTTTAAAGAAAACCTCATGGTTTTATAGAGCTTGTTCAAATACTAGCAATCACCAGAAACAAAGTTACGTGCATATAAACTTCTTGCAAAAACAAGAAATAAGCTTAAGAAAACAGAAAATTGCCAACATATGCCTAAATCCTTGTTACTTGTGAGGAAGAGGCAGGTGGATCTCTGGGAGTTCAAGGCCTCCCTTGTCTACACAGGAAGTTCCAGCCCTGCCAGATATACAGTGAGATCCTGTGTTAAAAATAAAATAAAACCACAAAACAAAAAAACTTAAAAATTCCAGTTAAGAAACCATTTCAAGTCAAAGCCTGTAAGTGTCAAGGCTCCATGACTCTATAGCAGATCAGCCTTTGTTCTCATAGGTCTTGCAAATTCACTAAGCTATACTCCAAGCTCTAAGATCCTTAAAACAAATTTTACACAGAGTACCTACCAAGTTGAGTTCTGAGGTCTTGGAAAGCAGCTTCACATAGGCACCACCACATTCTATGCCATTCTGAAAATTAACCTCATACCTAATTTCAGAGAGAAAAGCAATAAATAGATAGAGACAGACACACAGGCAGATGAGAGCCCGTGGCATTTTGAAAGATCATTATTTCCTAACTGACTTCTCCCCAGCCTGGTCACGTTTCCTCACAGGTTGTATGACTAGCTCCACACAAAGGATTCCATCCTCTACTGCTTTCACATGGCCACTCAACTGCACAAAATAAATAAATAAATAAAATAAAATTAATCCTTAATGCAAAATCCAGATATTTGTTCGCTATCAATAGGGTAAACCACCAGACTGTTTTTAAGTAACTTTCTAAGCAGTTAAAAATATATGCATGCTGGGATGGAGAGATGGCTCAGAAGTTAAGAGCACTGACTGCTCTTCCAGAGGTCCTAAGTTCAGTTCCCAGCAACCACATGGTGGCTCACAACCATCCGTTATGAGATCTGGTGCCCTCTTCTGGTGTGCAGATATACATGGAAACAGAATGTTGTATACATAATAAATAAATAAAATCTTAAAAAATAAATGTGCATGCCTTTAATCCCAGCACTCGGGAGACAGAGGCAAGCAGATCTGAGAGTTTGAGGCCAGCCTGGTCTACAGAGCGAGTTTCAGGTAGCTAGGGCTGTTACATAGAGAAACCCTGTCTCAAAAAACCAAAATAAATAATAAAAATAAAACAAACCATTCAACATGTTCAAATTCACACAAATTTCCTACTGCAAACATCTCCTGGTTTTTTTAGTGTATGTTAAGTTTCATATCATCAATTGAGATTACTATTTCTAAGAAACTCTATCAAGAAGGCACTGAACTTACTGAACAATGAGAGGCTTGGTATCAAACAGGAAGGGCTTGTTCAGTTTAGCAGAGATGGCATGATGCTTGGCCCGAGACATCAGTACAAGTCCTTTATCACCTGGAAGCTTTGTGTCCTTCATTTCATCTACCTCCCACTTTCCTACAAGACAATACAAAAAGGTTCTTCAATGTTAACCATACCATTTAAGGTCTTTAAAATGGTAATAAACTAAATTCTAGGTTGTATAAGTATCACAGTGACTAATGTTTATTTACCATTACATTTACCTGTAAGCTGAATTACTGCAGGTGTATCTGTCAAATGGTATGACAAATTTTGGAAACTGTAGTCTATTTATTACACCTAAAGAGGAACTTCCATTTTTAACATGATAATACATCTATTTCTACCACATATAAAGCCATATACAAAGATGGTATAATTCATAAGGAAAAAAATCTGAAAATATCTCCTTTTTAAACTATTTTTCAGCCAGGCAAGGTGGCACAAACCTTTAATCCCAACACTTGGGAGGCAGAGGCAGGAAGATCTGAGTTTTAGGCTAGCCTGGTCTACAGAGGAAGTTCCAGAACAACCAAGGATACACAGAGAAATCCAGTCTCAAAAAAAATTATTTCTCAGCTGTGCATGATGGCACAAGCCTTTAATTGATATGCCTGTGAGGCAGAGGTAAACCTATGAGTTGAGGCAAGCCTGGTTTACATAGCAGGTTCAAGGCAAGCCTAAGATAGAGACCCCTGTCTCACAAAGTCACAACCTGAACAAGGAGGATACCAATGTACGTGCTAATTCAAAAGAGGGTATCTCATGAGGCCTCAACCTTAAACAAAGAACTACATGCTGAGAGTGGTTTAAATAGTCTTCCCTAGGAAAAGCCCCCAAATTGGTTACCAAGTGTTCATGCCTGAAATCATATACATGCAAATAACTCTGTATGCAAAGTGAGCAGGTTGTATTTATATACTTAGGGGAAAACATATAAAAATAAATAGTGGTCATGAATTTGAAAGAGTTGTGCAATACACAGGAAGGATTGGAGGGAGGAAAGGGAAGAGAAAAACAATGCAATTGTATTTTAATTTCAACGATAAAAAGTTTTAAAAGTAGCCGGGCATTGGTGGTGCACGCCTTTAATCCCAGCACTCAGGAGGCAGAGGCAGGTGGATCTCTGTGAGTTCGAGACCAGCCTTGGTCTACAAGAGCTAGTTCTAGGGCAGCCTCCAAAAGCCACAGAGAAACCCTGTCTCGAAAAAAAACAACAACAAAAAAGTTTTAAAAGTAAACCAAAATATTGTTTTCATTTCTTTAATGTATGTGAATATCCATAGGGGCTAGAAGCGGGTGTCTAATCTCTAGAGCTTGAGTTTCAGGTGGTTGTGAGTCCTGACACGGGTGCCAGGACCTAAACTGTGCTCTGGAAAAGCAATACATGCTCCTGACTGCTGAGCCATCATCACTCTAGCCACCAAACATCTTTTGACTTAGTCTTAAGGCCATGGACCTAGAGGACAATCCCAGCATGAGCATGTGGGCAACACAAGTTGGAATCAGTAGGAAGGAGTCAGAGGATGGGTGGGCAAGAATATAATCAATACAGTATATGCATGTATTAAATTCTCCAAAATTAAAAAACATGTTATGTTTCAAGAGATGCCATGGAGAAAAAGATGCCATTTTGGTATCATACTGTATCTAGAATGTATTCTCACCATCATATTTGGCAATTTCATCATCAGTGTCATCTTTTTTGGCTTTAGATAAAATCCACCTGTAATTAAGACAAACCCCAGAGTTAAAAATCAAATGACAGTAAATGATGCCTCAAGCAGCAACTCTTTCCTATTCCATCTAGCCTACACAACAAAGTTCTAGAAAAAAAAAAAAAAAAAAAATCCCAAAGAATGAAATATAGGGTGGAGAGAAGAACAGGAATGAAAGCAACAAGAGGCAAAGTTCCAAGATAACTTTTTCGTGTACAACACTGGAGATGTATCACTGGGCATGCCTGTTAAAACAATATCCCAGGGGCCTAGTTTTTATTCATTCATTCATTTTAAATTTTATATCCCAGCCATGTGATGTTGACACACAACTTTAATCCCAGCACTCGGAAGGCAGAGGCAGGAAGATTTCTGTGAGTTCCAGGCCAGTCTGGTCTATGGAATGAGTTTCAGGCCAGCCAGGCTACACAGAGAAACCTTGTCTTGAAAAAAACAAAATAAAATAAAACCTGACTAGTTTCCCCTACCTCCTCTCCTCCCACCTAGTCTTCCCCGCTTCATCCCTCCCATCCACTCCTCCTTTTCTACTCAGAAAAGGGCAGGCCCGCCCATGGATATCATATCAAGTTGCAATAAGACTAAGAACTTCCACTTGTTTTAAGGCTGGGCAAGGCAACCCAGTATGAGGAGTAGGGTCCCAAAAGCCAGCAAAAGAGTTAAGAGACAGCCCCTGCTCCACTGTTAGGAGTCTCACAAGAAGACCAAGCCACACAACTGTTACATATATGCAGAGTGCCTAGATCAATCCCATTCAGACTACCTGGTTGCTGGTTCAGTCTCTATGAGCTCCCATGAGCCCAGTTTACTTGATTCTATGGGTTTTGGGTGATGTCCTTGACCCCTCTTGGCTCCTACAATCCTTCCTCCCTCTCTTCACCAGGATTCATAGGGGGCCAGTTTTTAAGGCTGTAGTTCTCAGCAGAGCACTTGCCTCCCACATATGACACCAAGTTCAACCCCAATACTGCTTAAAAAGGAGTCAAAACTGTCCCACTATTCTCTTATTTACAAGATACTCACTTTTCAAACTTTTAGCACCCCCAGGAGAACACTTACCCTGATAGAGACCCTCTGTCAAAGGAGTCAGCAAAATAAACCTCCCCTGTTGGAACTGGAGCTTTGTAGGTAACCTGTGTTAACATAAAAGTATAATTAAGAAGTAAAATTTTAAGTGGGGCAGTGATGGTACACACCCAGCACTTAGGAGTTGGAGGCCAGCCTGGTCTACAGAGCAAGTTCTAGGACAGCCAAGGCTACAAAGAAAACTCCTGTCTTCAAACAAAAAACATAAAATTTTAGTCAAGCACTGTGACATAAGCTTATAGTCCCAGCCCTTCAGAAGTCCAGCTACAAAAAGACCATGTTGTTGGGAGGAGAGTGGCACTTAGTTAACATTCCTTAGAATTTCTCTTGGTTTGATTTCAATTGTCATAGCTGTCCCTGAATTCAATCCACATGTAACCAAAGGCTACTGGAAGGCTTAGAAAATATCTTTTAAAACTTTGATTTGCCTTTGAAAACATGGGGCGAGAGGTTTCTGGGGATCAAATTCAGAGCCTTACATATGCTAGGCAAACACTCTATCATGAACTACATATTCCCAGATTCTGACTTCATATTTTTTGATTTGTAAACCAAGAATAAAAGGATCTATATCAAGAGCAGTATGGTGGCCCAAGCCTTTAATCCTAACACTCAGAAGGCATAGGCAAGTGGATCTCTGAGTTCGAGGCCAACCTGGTCTACCAGGACAGCCAGGGATACACAGAGAAACGTTGTCTTGAAAAACCAAAAGGAAAAAGATCTACTTCAAACCTTTGGAGATGGAGGAGTACTGGAATCTGATTTCGATTTCGAATCTTCTACCTCTTCAATAACATCATCAAGATCATCTTCAATATCAATCATGTCATCATCATGTCCATCATGAGCCTGAACAGCTACAGTTCCAAGGACCAGGAGCAAACACAGTAACCACTTCCCTTCCATGATCTACCTGCAAAAAGAATAGAATGTAAGATGTGCTGTGTCCCATTTTAAAATCCCATAAAACCTTTACCTACTCCTTGTTTAAAAATCAAAGAACAAAAGAAATACTATACTTCAGCCTATAGAAAAGGAAAAGTGAGCTGGGTATGGTGTGCATACCTTTAATCCCAGCACTTGGGGGAAGAGGCAAGCAGATCTCTTTGAGTTTGAGGACACCCTGGACTACAAAGCAAGTTCCAGGACAGCCAGGGATGTTACACAGAGAAACCCTGTCTGAAAAACTAGGGGAAAAAAAAAAAAAAAAAAAAGGGACAACTTTCAAGATTCTTTCCTTCTACCACCTGAGTCTAGGGGATCTAACACACTACTAAAAATCCCCTAAAATGGCCGGGCGTTGGTGGCACATGCCTTTAATCCCAACACTCGGGAGGCAGAGGCAGGCGGATCTCTGCGAGTTTGAGACCGGCCTGGTCTACAAGACCTAGTTCCAGGACAGCCTCCAATACCACAGACAAACCCTGTCTCGAAAAACAAAACAAAACAAAACAAACAAACAAACAAACAAGACAAAAACAAAAATCCCCTAAATGCAGAAATTCTGAGAAGCTCATATCCAGTCTTGATTGACTCTTATTCTTCCCCAAGCACCTATTAAACCCTATTTTAAAATATGCTGAACTCTGTGGTTTTGGAGGCTGTCCTAGACCTAGCTCTTGTAGACCAGGCTGGTCTCGAAATCACAGAGATCCACCTGCCTCTCCCTCCTGAGTGCTGGGATTAAAGGCGTGCACCACCACCGCCTATATTATGATTTTTTAACTAGCAAAATTACAGCTATGAAGTAGCAACAAAAATAATTTCATGGTGCTAGGAATCAAACCAGGTCCTAGAATAATAAGTGCTTTTAACCACTGAGCCATCCATCTCTCTAGCCTACATAAGACATCTTGAGTGTCCAAATAAACAGGTAGAGAAAAAGAATTGTGATAAGTGATGGAGGAAGAAGCAAAGGAGAGTTTAACATGAATCTGAAAAGGTTCTGAAAGTCCATGTCATAATGGTGTAAATATGCTTAGTGCTACTGAACTGTGTATTTAAAAACAGTTAAGATGCTGGGCGGTGGTGGCGCATGCCTTTAATCCCAGCACTCAAAGAGACAGAGGCAGGAAGATCTCTGTGAGTTCAAGGCGAGCCTGGTCTACAGAGTGAGTTCCAGGACCGTCAGGGCTATTACACAGAGAAACCCTGTCTCAAAAAACAACAAAAATAAAAAACCAAAACAAAAGAAAGTATCATATTAGCTCAGAGAGCTGTTTTCCATGGCAGATGGGTCAATAATTCTGATATTGCAAGGCATGTCAATAGTAACTGAACGATTAAGTAGCTGGTAGATAGGAGCCACTTATTCTCTGTTGCAATAAAAATTTACAGATAAGCAAATAGAGGCTGGAAGAATCCCTATGGCAATGCAAACAGAATTAGAGACATTTGTATGAATGTTTAGCTTAATGCATAGCTACATGAAAAAATGTTTGCATGGAGCTCAGTGGTTAAGAGCACCGACTGCTCTTCAGGAAGACCTGGGTTCAATTCCCAGCACCCACATGGCAGCTTACAACTAACTCCAGTTCCAGGGGACCCTGTACCCATGGTAAAACACCAATGCACATAAAATTTTTAAAAATTTTAAAAATACAAAATAAAAAAAGTTTGCATGTATTTGCATATACACCAGTTGGAATGCATACATACTTCCTCGCTGTCAACTCAGAAGGCCCACAGAAATAAAGGACACTATACTACTGTAATCATCAACAGAAAAGACCAAATACAAGTTCTTAGTTTCCAGTATTCTCCAGTAAAAGGAAAGAACACTCCTCAAAATAGCTGATTATAAGAGAACTAAATAATATGCAAGTCAAGCCCGCAAGCTAGATATGATGGTACATGCCTATAACCCTGGCACTCAGGAAGCTAAACGAGGCAGACCAGCTACATAGTGAGTCTGTTTTAAAAATGAAAACAGAGAGAGAGAGACAGAGAGAGACCCAACTATCTAGTGCCAGAGAGTAAGTGACCAATGAAACACCCAATCACAGAAGGACATCAGAGGAATACAGTTTACTTATCAAGCTCAAGGGTCAAAGATGAATACTTTCAGCAACAAAATTAGTGTTTTGGATTACACAAGCAAAATATTTAAGTATCTACAAATCTATGATGATCCAAATATTCAAATATGGAACAGTGGCTGCAATGAATCTACTGACACTGCACCCTAAAAGATTGTGAGCAATCATCACCTTCAGGCTGTACTGTTACGGCCTTCTAAAGAGGAGAGAATGGAAGGGAAGAAGAACTTCATAATGCAGAAAGCTGCAGACTACCTCAGCCAGCTTTGATCATGGTCAGCATCAACAGAGATAAGCCATACTGACAGCATACATCCTTGACACCATATGATAAGAGGTGGTACTAGAACCCATCTTCTCCCTAAAACCCATGTATGAAATAGGATAAGGAAGGAACAGGCAAATACCAAACAGGATATTCTACAAAATACCTTCCCAGGTGCCCCCCCACCCCCAAAAAAAAGAAAAGAAAGAAACTTGAGTAAGTAACACCTGTATCTTCTTTGTGCTTGAGCACTTCTTTCAACCATTAAACAAGACTAACAAGTAACCACTCCTGGCTATCATCCATGCATTTTAATGTCTACAATGATTCCACATTTTTGGGTCCACTTTTGTATTTACATCTCCTAAGGTGTGAGTTCAACGCCGGCTTAGTCTATATAGTGAGTTCTAATATAGTCAAGAGTTATCTGGAGACCTGGAGATCTGGAAGGAAAGGAAGGAAGGAAGGAAGGAAGGAAGGAAGGAAGGAAGGAAGGAAGGGCTTTGTTTTTTACATTTATTGTGGATTGAAGTCAGAGAACCACTTACAACTTTCTGTTTTCTTTCCCTCTTTCCACCACGTGGGACTTAGGAATTGAACTCAGGATATCAGACTTGGCAATAAGCATCTTTACCCATTGAACCACCAATAGTCTTTAAAAAAAAAAAAAATCAAGCAGCAGGGACAGATTAGAGCTCAATGGTAGAGTATTTGCCTGGCATGCTACAAGTCCTGGGTTTTGCAACCAATGTGGAAAAAAATAATCAGCAGAGCTCTGAAGCCACAATTAGCAAGTACTCCCAAGAACTACAAGGCTCAGGGGGAAGTCAATACAAAAATTATCTTATTCCTATACAGAAACAAACTTCCTACAATTCTTTTCTATTTCTCATGTAAGGCTTCTGGCATTCCTATATACAATTTTTTTCCAGCTTCTGACATAATTTTATTTTCAGCTTACAAGATATATCACTTTCTGGTTTTCTTTTTTTTTTGGGGGGGGGGGTGTTGGAAGCTGTCCTGGAACTAGCTCTTGTAGATAAGGCTAGTCTCAAACTCACAGAGATCCGACTTCCTCTGCCTCCAGAGTGCTGGGACTAAAGGCGTACCCCACCAATGTCCGGCACTTTCTGGTTTTCTTAAAATTCTTCATTTACTGTTTCTTTTTCCTCCTACAGCGCTTAAACCCAGTGGCTTGCACACGCTAGCCACATGCTCTATCAATGAACTACATCCTCAGCCCTGTCTACTTGTCTTCTTTAGGATCACCCTTACACAGTCTTACACAAACACACAGGATTTTGTCATTTAAGTTTGTTGACAAAGAGCCCCTTTGATCTAGGATGAAAATGCAAGGCTGCAGGCTGGAGAGATGGCTCAGAGGTTAAGAGCACTGGCTGCTGGCTGTTCTTCCAGAGGCCCTGAGTTCAATTCCCAGCAACCACATGGTGGCTCACAACTACTATAATAAGATCGTGTGCCCTCTTCTGTCATGCAGGGATATGTGTAAGCAGAACATTGTATACATAATAAATAAATCTTTAAAAAAAAGATAGCAAGGCTGCATGGCTATCTGTTACAAATACAAACAAAACTGTCTCAGTATGTCTTTTTTTTTTTTTTTTTGCTTTTTCGAGACAGGTTTCTCTGTGTAGCTTTGGAGCCTATCCTGGCACTCGCTCTGGAGACCAGGCTGGCCTCGAAGTCACAGAGATCCACCTGCCTCTGCCTCCCGAGTGCTGGCATTAAAGGCGTGCACCACCAATGCCTGGCCCTCAGTATGTCCTTGTAAAATCTGTTTTCCACTTTTTCTCTTCCTTTTGGTAGTGCTGAGCAGCAAAACCAGACCCTCGAGTGTTATACAGCCCAAATCTTTGTCTTATGAAATTACAAATTTAACTAGAAAAGCCAGACATGAAAATCTTAACATCTGACCTTACTGTAAGGACTACATCTCACACAAATGGCCTAAGTAATATTATTAACCTGAATTTCACATGGCTTTGCCTTTAATGGAAAGCAATAAAACCAATGGTGAAGAGGGAACGACTAACATACGAACTACTTAACACAAGTACAGATACAGAACTTTAAAAAAGCTGGTAAAGTCCAAGAAAGACTGTTTCCCAGCAGTGACTTCACTCGACACTACACAACTCTGTGGGGACTGAAGAAGATGCATCTGGTGCCTGGCAGAGCACTTGATATACCTCAAATGGGTTGCTGGTGGTACACAACAGTGATAGCACTCAGGCAACTAAGCAGGAGGGATCAGCAGTTACAGAATGAACAAGGCCAACCAGGGCCACATAAGGTCCTCTCTCAAAGAAATAAAACAAGGCCTGGCAAGATAGCTCAGCAAGTGAAGATGCTTGCCACCCAGCCCAAGTTTGATGCCCAGAACCTACATGTTTTCAAGAATTGGCTCCTGAAAATTGCCCTCATACTTGCACATATGTGCTACGACACATACAAACACTTCCCCAGCTCCCTCCCCCAATGTTTAAAAAAAAAAAAAGCACCAAAGCCAAAGGAGAAAAATTCCAAAATTAAATTCTTAGAACTAGGAACTACACACATAAAAATGAGTGTGGTCTGAATATACTCTAAAGAACACACCCAAGGAAAAGGCCTGGTTTGGGTCTTGCAGTCACCTGTCTGTATGGGGATGCTCAGCAGTCGTTGTGTATGAGAGACTGCTCTGGGGGCTGGAGAGATGGCTCAAAGGTTAAGAGCACTGACTGTTCTTCCAGAGGTCCTGAGTTCAATTCCCAGCAACCACATGGTGGCTCACAACCATCCGTTATGAGATATGGTGCTGTCTTCTGGTGTGCAGATACACATGGAAGCAGAATGTTGTAAACATAATAAATAAAATATTAAAAAAAAAAAGAGAGAGAGACTGCTCTGTATATTTTTGCCACTTTTGAAGTGCTAGGTCTTCTGCATATTAGCCTGGCACTCAGCATTCTATTGCTGAGCTTCAAGCCTAGTCCTTGGTTTTTCTGAGACAGAATTTTCACTATGTAATCCAAGGTAATCTCAAATTTAGTGACCTCCCTGCCTGCACCACCATATCTGGTTTACTTCAAGCAGGGCATGGTGTTACAGACCTATAACTCTAGTACTCAGAGGCAGAAGCAGAATGATCACAAGTTCGAGGCCAGTTTGGTCTACATTGTGAATCCCAGGGCTACCCGACAAGACCCCGCTTAAAAATTCAAACAAAAAGCTACTACATCTCTAATTTCTCTCATTTATGAAAATTACAAGAATAATAAAATGACCTAATTTTTTGGTTATTCTCAAATATTAAGTAATTTATTAAATAGGACCCAAAATTTTAAAATGTGATTTTTTTTTTTTTTTTTTTTTTTTTTTGGTTTTTCGAGACAGGGTTTCTCTGTGTAGCTTTGGAACCTATCCTGACACTCACTCTGGAGACCAGGCTGGCCTCAAACTCACAGAGATCTGCCTGCCTCTGCCTCCCAAATGCTGGGATTAAAGGCATGTGCCACCAACGCCTGGCTTAAAATGTGATTTCTATGTGAGCTATGCCTTCATTCTATCATACTACTAATGTGAATACATGTGCAGGCTTGTGTGTGCAAAGGACATAGGTCCATTGAAACCTGGTGTCTTCCTCCCTTCGCCTTATTTTTTGACAGGTGGTCTCAGAGAACCTTAAGCCCAAATGGGGCCACCTGGCCAATGAGCTCCACGGTTCTACAATCTGAACTCAGGCAGTAATGCTTGCACAACAGGGCAGGCACTTCAGCATCTAAGCAATCTCCTCAGCTCTCATCTGGCACAGTCTTTAAAAAATTTTAGGCCTTGGCAGGGAATACCTTAGGTGGCCTAATAATCCCCACATAAATTCCAGGGAATCTATCATCACCTTTTTATAATCTGTCCAAGAGCACAAAAATGTTTCGAACACATTCAAAACACAATCCCTGGTTAGCTACTTATTAACGTGGGTCAACTACTAACCTCTGGACCTATTTCTTCTCTAAGTCAATACTAACTTCTATGTCTTAGAACTGCTGAATTAAGCATACATAAACTGCTTATAAGGCCTGTTGTACTATGTTCACAGTTAGTAGTGACTGTTTACTGTTACTAGATATTGCTTACTAATATTTCTACTTATCAATTTTTAATGGTTCCAAAACTGAATTTTATTTATGTTTTGGAGACAGGGTTTCTTTATGTAGCACTGACTGTCCTGGAACTCACACAGATGCACCTGTCTCTAACTCTCCACTGCTGGAATTAAAAGCATTTGTCACCACCACCTGAATTTTATGGCAAATACTCTAAACTTCATATTGAGGGAAAAAGCACTTAATTGCATTTATTTGTTTATTTGGTATGGGTGCACATGTGGAAATCCAAGGATAACTTTCAGGAGTCAGTTCTGTCCTTCCACCAAGTGGCTTCCAGGGATGGACCTCTAGTCATTAGGTATGGTAGCAAGTGCCCTGACCCACTAAGCTAACTTGCTGGCCCAAAAATAAGCACTTAAAACAAATTGTTGCTGGGCAATGGTAGCACGTACCTTTATTCCAGGAGGCAGAGGTAGGCAGCGGATCTCTGTGAGTTTGAGACCAGCCTGTTTTACAGAATGAGTTCCAGGACAGCCAGAGCTGTTACACAGAGAAACCCTAGGGGGGAGGGGTGTCTGGGACAATGACAACAAAACACTTAAGAGGGCCAGAAGGAAGGCATAGAAGGTAAAAGTACTTGTCAAGTCTGACAAGTTGAATTCAATCCCTAATAGCCATAGAATAAAAGGGAGGAACCAACTCTCAAAAATCATACTAATTTCATTCATGTCCTCATTGCCATTGCACATGCATGCACAAAAAGTAAATGTAGTAAAATCTCTTGTAAAAATCAGAACATTTGGGCTGGAGAGATGGCTCAGAGGTTAAGAGCACTGACTGTTCTTCCAGAGGTCCTGAGTTCAATTCCCAGCAACCACATGGTGGCTCACAACCATCTGTTATGAGATATGGTACCTTCTTCTGTTCTATACATAATAAATAAAATCTTTAAAAAAAATTATTAAAAAAAATCATTTGCTATGCATCAGTGGTGAATGCTATTAATCGCAGCACTCCACTGGAGAGTCAGAGGCAGGTGGTCTACAGCTTGGTCTACAAAGTGAGTACCAGGAGAACCAGGGAGTCTATACAGAGAAACCCTGTCTCAATTAATAATAATAATGAAAAATACATACAGCTCTAAATAAATGCCCATCTATTAAAAAAAAAAAAAAAAGACAAGTACCCAGGATGGCACACTCCTCTAGTCTCAGTTACTTGGGAAGCTGGAGCTGGAGGTATAAGTGAGCCAAGAAGTAAGATCACCTTGGCAGTTAGGGATATAGCTAAGTGGTATTGTTTTCCTAATCGTTAAACTCAAAGCCCTAAATTCAATCCTCAATAATTTTTTGGGGGGGAGGAAGGGGGTAACATCCTAGCAAATAGTTCGATATGTGACCTGCTCTGTAAATGAGATCTCTAATATCTTATTTACATTTTTAGACTTGCAGTTTTTTTGTTTGTTTTTTGTTTTGGTTTTTCGAGACAGGGTTTCTCTGTGTAGCTTTGGAGCCTATCCTGGCACTCGCTCTGGAGACCAGGCTGGTCTCACAGAGATCTGCCTGCCTCTGCCTCCCAAGTGATGGGATTAAAGGCATGTGCCACCAATGCTCGGCGACTTGCAGTTTTTTGGTTCATATGCTAGGATTAGAGCCCTGTGTCTCAAGCTTGCTAGGCAAGAAATCTACAACATCCCATTTTCTTGAATTTTTTTCACTGACTGAAACATTGGAAGTGATTTTTTTTAAGTAACTTTCCCCCCATTAATTCACTTTAAGATAGGAATACCCAGGATGGAGAAATGGCTCAGTGGTTTAAGAGTTCAAGAGTTCAGTTCCCAAATGAGCTCACATCTGTCTGTAATTCCAGCCCCAGAGAATATGATGCCCACTTCTGGCCTCCAAGGGCACCTAAAAATATATACAGCCATACACATAAAACATTTTTTAACAATAATTTAAGAGATTTTTGATTAAAAAAAAAGACTTGAATACCTCAATATATATAAAATTAATTAGATTCCCTCCTCCAAAGTCCTCTTCTATCCTCAGGCATCAGGCACACACATAACACAGACATACATACAGTCAAAACACATACATATAAAACAAAAATAAACCTAAAAAAAATTTTTAATTCTCATTTAGCACTTGTAGCTACAACAAAGCATTTAGCAAGCCAGCACTTTACTAATGAGTTTACAGTAATCTATACAGACTACAACCAACCATTGCTGGCACTTTAATTATTTCTTAGGACTTTATGAGACAGGGTTTCTCTGTGTAACAGTCCTGGCCTACCTGAAACTTGATTTGTAGACCAGGCTGGCCTCAAACTCAAGAGATCCACCTGCTTCTGCCTCCCAAGTGCTGGGATAAAAGGTTTGTGCCACCACCTCCCAGCTATTTCTTAGGACTTTTTATGAGCTGCCCATTCTATTTGCCCAGTTCCTTACACTTTCATACTGTCTGCACTCTCAAAGGTGAGGCAAGTAGGAGACTCATTCCCATTTCAAAAATGTTCCAGAGTTACCATGCTGGACACAGAATTCTACAGCTATGCTTACCAACTGCCACTCTCCTCCCTTAAAGCTGTCTTGCAGGACAAGTGACCTTTGCAGGACAAGGATGCAACAGGGTAACTGTCAAAAGCTCTGTCAATATGCACATGCCTTGTGGCCCTTGAAAGATAAGGAGCTAATTGCACTGTGGAGTTAAGATAGCAAGGTGGAGAAGGGATGCTGACACCCATTTTCAGACGGATCAGTTAACGTCTATTGTGGATGGTTCACTACAATACACAGCACATTAGGGCCTGGCTGGCCTGTGCACCTTACCTGATCCATAAGCTTAATTATAGCACATATACAACATGGAAGTCGCTCTGCTCATGCCTTTCCAAATATTACTGGAAAATATAGAATGATTTTTAAGATAACCCAATTCCCCCCTTTAAAAAAGAAAACCAAAAATGGCAAATCATTTTTTAAAAAATCTTTAAAAAAATTTTAACAAGGGCAGAATCTTCCTTTCCTCAGGGTAAAGAAACTGTAGCTCACCTTTGTCCTCAAGCTTTTAATATTCAGCTCAGTTTAACTTCACAATCAGCAGTCTCTAGTGCCATGAATGTGTCTTCAGTCCTTGCATACAGGATTTAACCCAAAATTACTATTGTCAGTGTAATGGACCAAGGCATTCAGACTACAAAAGAAGCCACTGCAATTACTATCCACTGAATCTTTACTATATATCCAACTTCCCATTTCCACACCTCTTAATTTAATACAAGGCCATCAGACATTCATCTACTATTAGGGAATGAGAACTAAAGTAGACAATCTCCCAAATTCCCTCTCCCCCACAATAGCAGGTAAGTGCTTGAACTAAGAAACTAAAACTGCCTAGTCCTCAAGTTGCAATCCCAACGTGACCATTAAAACTACCTGCATGACCTTGGGCCAGTCATTTCAAACTTCTAGGGCTCAGTTTCCTCCACTGGCTAGTTGAACTTTTGTTTGGTTTTCCTGCTTTTAATGGTTCAGTGAATACCCACACTGGATTACTATCCACCACCGAATAGGCAGGTGCCACAAATAGTTAAGCCTTAAGTTTCTCAAGCGCTACACGTTCTAGTACATTCTTATCCCTCCTCAGGGTGCTATCTATGGTCCAGTCTTCGCTTTTGGGCATGTTATTTTCTAATACTGGAACTGTAACGCTCATCTCTCGATCTAGTTCACCTTTCTCTACTACTCGGACTACCTACTAGGCCCGATTCCAGTTGTACACCTGTACCGGATTACTCAGTCCACCTCGAGGTGGGCCAGGACAGGGCCTAAGAAAGCTCTAGAAGCAAAGCCATAGAAAGTTGTTAAGCTTTCTCAGAGGTCAAGGGAAGCCCCAGGTCACCTGCCACGCCTCCCAAACCTCGGCGGCGCTTCTCAGGCCTGCCTCGCTACCTGGGCCGCTCTCCTCACTGCCCTGAGCTTCCGCCAAGGCCTACGCCGGTCGAACGCCCGCCCGACCCCCCGGCCGTCGAGACTCCGGCCACGCCCGACCCCTCCGCCGCGGCGCCGTTCTCCCAGGTCCCCAAGGCTAGTCCCAAGCTTGAGGCTCCCGCACACGCTTCCCGTCTCACCTCGAGCCTCCCGGGGACCACTGACGGCTCCCGCACCTTCTCCCACCCGCACACCCGGCCCCGCGCTGCAGTGGAGACAGCGGCGGAGGCGGCCCGACCGTCACGTGCCGCAGAACTAAGAGGCCTCCGCTACCGCTGCCGCGCGAGCGAGCCCCACCGCACGAAGACCAACCCTGCGTCCGCCCCTCGGTCCTGAGTGGTTACAACGAACGCAAAATTCCGCCCATTAGCGCAAGACCTGCAATTCCATTGGCCAACACAGCCATCGCTCAAAACTCCTTCTCATACGCCCCCTAGGGCTATTCTTCGTGGAGGGTGATGATTGGTCGAGAGCAGGGCAGGAAGTTGTTGTTGATTGGGCAGGAGGAAAGAAGGCGGGCCGTGACGGAGCGGGAGGGAGCGCTCTCCCTGGGCCGGTTAGCTTTGGCACGCTTTCTCGCTTTCTCGAGTGGGGTCGCCCTGGTTCTTCAATGGGCGGCGTGTCGGCGGCCATTGCGAGAAGACGCCTTTCCCACCCGTTGAGCTAGGAACGCTGTTCCAGCCCCAGCTGCCCTTCGTTACAGGGACACGTGGCCTCCATCAGAAATGGAGGGAGGTCGGGCCGGTATGTCTGCAGAGAGCGAGATTCCAATGGGCCGCAGGCTCCACTGTTCCTGCGGAGTCATCGCCCTGATCCCGGGAGCCTGAGACCTCTCTACCTAACAAAACACGATCTAGATCACAACCAAGCAACATAAAGTCATCTTAACCTGTTCCCGTGCTGTTTCCTGATTTTGGTCATTAAAATCAGACACATCCCTAGCGACAGAATTGAGAGGCCATGTGCAGATTTAAAATACCCATTTCTGTAACTCACTCATTTTTCATTTTCAATATGCTGAAAACCCCTGTAAGACTGAAGTGACTTTGAACATCCTAATCATCTCTGGTTGTGTTTCGTGACCCAAAGCTTTGAATACTGGGGAAAGAATCAGCATGATTTATCGTGTATGTAACTACATAAAATTAGCTCTATTCCTGCCATCCCAAGGGAAAAACAGGGTTTAATGTTTGAGTCATTCCCTAATTTTATAACAGAGAATTTGCTTTATTTGCCTTGGAAAAGTGTTGAAAACAAAAATTTGAAGTCAGGTGTGCTAGCACATGCTTTAGTCCCAGTTCCCATGAACTCAGGAGGCTGAGGCAGGAGGCTCCCCTTTAGGGTCTGGGGAGAGAGCTCAGCGATTAAGAGCACTTGCTTGCCCAATCCAGTTCCCAATACTCACATTGGGTGCTCACAACTTCCTATAATTCCAGCTCCAGGGGGTCTCATACCCCTTCTGGATTCCAAGGGCATCTGCACTCTGACATGCACATAGCCAAATACAGATACTACATAAGTACACATAATTGAAAAATTCTTAAAAAAAAAAAAAATCCACAGGCGTTGGTGGGGCATGCCTTTAATCCCAACACTGGGGAGGCAGAAGCAGGCCGATCTCTGTGAGTTCCAGAGACAGGCTCCAAAGCTACTCAGAGAAACCCTGTCTTGAAAAACCAAAAAAGGAACTTAAGCTAAAAAAATAATAATCCCAGCACTTAGGAGGCAGAGACAGGTGGGTTTTTGTGAGTTTGAGGCCAGCCTGGTCTATAGACTGAGTTCCAGGACAGGCTCCAAAGATTTACAGAGAGAAACCCTGTCTCAGAAAACAAAAACAAAAACAAAAACAAAAATTTACTTAGATGGGTTCTGGCTTGTGTTACCCAAGATGGCCTTGAATTTAAGAGAGCCAAAAAAAAGGTGGTGTGTCCATACTGAAAGGGTAGAGGAGCTGAAACTTTTTCTGTATGAAACTGACAGAGAAAGAAGTGAGACTTGGACTGGACTTCATACAGATATGCAGAATTTCTGAAGGCAGAATTGGAAGAAGGATTCTTGAGATGAAGAAAAGGTGAATGGGAAAGGAGGCCGCAAATCACAGGTGTTTAGAGGATCCCTATAAAAAAATGTTTTGGGGGCCATCATGATGACAGCGCTCTGCAGGTAAAGGGCACTTGACACCAAGTCTGATGACCTGAATTTACTTTCCAGGACTCACATTGTGGAAGAAGAGAACTGAATTGTGCTCCCATCTCCACACACGTTGACATACACGCAATAGTAAATGTGAAAATTGAATGAAAATGAGGACATGACGGCTCCAAGGTACACAGTCCAGAGAAACTGGGAAACTCAGATTTCTGATACTGTCATAGTGCACCATTACAGACTATCACAGTTTCTTGTATAATTCAATTTATCCAAATAGCTAAAGCTTAGCAAAGTTAGCAAATACAAAGGAGCTAGACATATATCTTCAAGGCAGTTACTGTTAACCAGAATAGACCTTAGGAATTTATAAACCATATTTATCAAACATACCTTATTCATCAAAGATTTGTTGCTTTTTGTTGTTGTTGTTGTTCTGGTTTTTCGAGACAGGGTTTCTTTGTGGCTTTGGAGGCTGTCCTGGAACTAGCTCTTGTAGACCAGGCTGGTCTCAGACTCACAGAGATCTACCTGCCTCTGCCTCCGGAGTGCTGGGATTAAAAGCATGCACCACCACCGCCTGGCTAAAGATTTGTTATTACTTATCTAAAATTTTCTAGAAGCTTGGTGTTGTCAACAAAGACATAAGTGGTTAGATATACCTCTCTAAGTCAGTTTTTGTTAACCTGAGTTAGAGAAGACCTTTATAACCTGAGTAGACCTTTATGACTTTAGGAATTTATACTACATAAGTACACATAATTGAAAAATTCTTCAAAAAAAAAATCCACAGGCGTTGGTGGGACATGCCTTTAATCCCAACACTGGGGAGGCAGAAGCAGGCCGATCTCTGTGAGTTCCAGAGACAGGTTCCAGAGACTGTCTCCATGATATAAAATTCCAATCTAGCTGGGCAGTGGTACCGCACAGCTTTAATTCCAGAACTTTAGAGGCAGAGGCAGGAGAGACCGTCCTGGTCTATAAGACCTAATTCCAGGACAGGTTCCAAAACTACACAGAGAAGCCCTGTCTCCAAAACAAAACAAAGAAATTCCCATCTAAACTGGGTGGTGGTGGCAGATACCTTTAAGCCTAGCACTTAAGAGGCAGAGGCAGGTGGATCTCTGTGAATTCAAGGTCAGCCTGACCTACAGAGCAAGTTCCAGGATAGGCTCCAAAGCTATATAGAGAAACCTTCTCTCAAAAAAAAAAAAAAAATAGGAAAATTCCATCCTAATCCAAAATATTTTGTAGACCGGTTGCCTCTGCCTCCCAAGTGCTAGGATTGAAGGTGTGTGCCACCACCACCTGGCCCACATCATCATTTTAATCAAGATGGTGAAGTTACATGGCATGTACTCTCTTTTAACATTACTAAAGATGGCTGTGGGCCACATGGCTTCATACATCCCGATAAGGTCATCAACCAAGATGGAGGCAAGATACATGGTTGCTATTTAAGAACATCTATTTTTCTAAACAAGACTTAAATTCAAGTTACATGTGCAATATGGTAGTTTGAATGTAACTGATCCCCATAAACTAATAGGGAGTGGCACTATTAAGTGGCTTTGTTGGAGTAGGTATAGCCCTGTTGGAGGAAGTGTGTCACTGTGGAGAGGGGCTTTAAGGTCTCATATATGCTCAAGCCATGCCCAGTGTTTTCAGACTACTTCCTGTTGCCTATGAGTCAAAATGTAAGAACTCTCAGCTCCTTTTCTAGCACCATGTCAGCCTGCATGCTGCCTTGCTTCCCACCATGACAATAGTGAACTAAACCTGTGAACTGTAAGTGAGCTACCCCAATTAAATGTTTTCCCTTATAAAAGTTATCATGGCTACTGGGCTGTTGTGATGAATGCCTTTAATCCCAGCACTTGGAAGGAAGAGGCAGACAGATCTCTGTGAGTTCCAGGACAGCAAGGGCTAACACAAAGAAACCCTGTCTGGAATGAAAACAAAACAAACCATGGCCATGGTCGTGGTGTCTTTTCACAGCAATAAAAATAAAAACCCTAAGATATACAGTATATTCTAAACAAGAGTTGAATTACATAAATGATTTGTTGTAGCAATTTAAGATTACTTATGTATAGATTATTTTTTAAAGATTTTATTTATTATGTATACAACATTCTGCTTCCATGTATATCTGCACTCCAGAAGAAGGTACCATATCTCATAACGGATGGTTGTGAACCACCATGTGGTTGCTGGGAATTGAACTCAGGACCTCTGGAAGAGCAGTCGTTGCTCTTAACCTCTGAGCCATCTCTCCAGCCCCTGTATAGATTATTTTTAACTGTAAGCCTTTTGTTACAAGTTTTAAGTTAAATTTTTGTTAACAGATTTGACAGATGTTTTAACCATACCCAATAAACTTACAAACCCTGAGAGTTTACTTAATAGCTTTAAAAGATTTTTTGAGAGCAGGGAGCCAAAAAAAATTATAGACATAAAAGATTTTTAAGAGTGAAAACTAGAAAAACCTTAGAAATAAGAGGCTTGGAAGTGTAGAGCAGAGAAAGCTTAGATATAAGAGATTTGGGGAATCATTTGTGCAGTGGCAAAAGTTGTTACCATATGAGAAAATTTGAAAATCTAGTGTTCCATCTTTGGCCTTTGAGCTGTTTGTAGTAAGACAACGAAGCTATAATGGAATCTCTGAGTCCTAGGATTCAGAGAGAAAAGGTCGTCATATAAGGTCCAGAAGGGTGTATGGAAGCAGTGGGACTTCCAGGAGGGAGGCGATAGACAGAAGAGAAGAAGGACAGGGTTTGATTCTTATCTGAATTCTTTCTGAATGACTCCAGAGCCTTGCAAAACAGTAATGAGAAGACCTAGCACACCAGGAGGTCTCATGGCTGAGGGCTGCTGAGGCAAATGGTTCCTTTAAACAACTCCAAATAAGAAGTTTTGATATTCAGAAATTATTTGCTAAAGGTATACATTGTGTAACAACAAACAAGTTTTTTTTGTTTTGGGTTTTTTGTTTGTTTGTTTGTTTGTTTGTTTGTTTGTTTTGCAAAGCAACTGGCAATCAGTTCACCAGATGCTGATTGACCCTGTTGCTTTGCTAAGCCTAAATTCATCTTGAAGTGACCTTTTTCTTCCACAGACTCACTTAAAACAGAACACCAACATGACATGACTGCTCAAAGGTATAGTTGAGAAGGATTTTTATTGTAGATATGAGAGTTCAGCCTAAGGCATCTGGATGAGTCCAGAACAGGACAAGAAACAAGTACATTGAGCATGGCCAGTAGATTGGGGGGGGGGGGATGAGAGAGGAAGAGAAGAGAGAGGAAACAAAGAGAGGGAACCAAGAGAGAGCTGAGAACCAAAAAGGAACATGGTCAAAACAGCAAGTTTACATAGGAAAGAGAAGCTGGGGGCACGGAAGGGAAGCCCCTGGACTAGAGAGGTTGGGGTGGAAGAGGGAGCAGAGCGAGCCACAGATACCAAGTGAACCGAGAGGGCAGCAACTGTTTTGGTATGCTAATAGGCACCTCAGTTAGCCATTAGTCCCAGGTTTCTTTGAGACCTGACAAAAATAAAATGTTTGCAGGTCAGTGTTGGCACATCCTTTAATCCTAGCACTCAGGAGACTGAGGCAGGTAGATCTCTGGGTCTGAGGCCAGCCTGGTCTACAGAGCAAGTTCCAGGACAGGCAAATGTTATTCTTTTGTTTAAAATTTCTTTTAAATTTAATCTTTTAAATAATTTAAAAAAAATTAATCTTTTGTTTAAGAAAAGAGAAATGCTGAGACATGAGACATAAGACTATAAGTTTATTATAAGGCCCGGCAGAATGGGGAGACTAAGAAGGGGTAAATGGCTGACCGCCATGGCCGGTCGCCATAGAGAGACAGAGCGAGTGCATAGGTGGGAGACAGAGTAGAGAGAAAGCAGAGCGGGGAAACAGAACAGAAACAGAGAGAGTAAATGGGCAGGGACCTGTCCTTTTAAAAGTCTGTAATCCACAGGTCACAAGCTATCAACAAGAAGGCAGATGTCCTGCAGCCCGCTATTATGGATGGAGGACCTTGGGGATGGCTGTCCATGCAGCCTGCTGGCAAGTCTCTGTTATTCTTTAATCATTGATTCAGGTAAAATCTTATCCTTCTCAAGAACTCTGATGCTTTTGATGACTGGTAGTCTTGCCAGCTTAAAGCAAAAACAGATTCCTGTTTTTGTGAAAGATAGGAAAGTCTAAGATGTATGAAAGTCTGAGAATGTAGTTACGAAGGCCTGAGGATAAAAAGGCTTAAATGATGATAAAGTGAGTTGAGACATTAAAAAGACTGAAATATGTTCCGGATTTCTCTATTTCTCATGCTACTGTTCATAATAAAGTTCACCAATATCACTATAGGATCATAACTACAAAGTCAAGATTAAGATGCTTTTCATTGTCCTAAAAAAAAAAAATCTGTCAATTTTAAAATGGTAATGCTTTTAGCCAAGTTGCTTCTAACATAAATATGCTGCTAATGTGTCTAATACTTATGTTTCTACAAACTCTAATGATTCTTGTAAGTTCCAGGGAGCTAAATTGGATCCAAACAAACAGGTCAGATTCACTCCAGGTAATATTCAATCTTTTCCTGGTCCCAGGACTCCCTTCCCTCATGTTAGGACTCCTTGGGAACCCCTCCCTCATCTTACAATCTTCCCCTCAAGTGACAGGACCTAAGAAAAAATTTTTTTTCTAAACTTAACCTTGTCCTCTGCTCTGTCAGCATCTTACCAGGTCTAAGAAGCACCAGGGAGTTCCGTACAGCCTGAACTGCAATGAAACAACCAGCTTCCCCAGGACATGGCAGCACCCCAACCTTCTCGGGTCCCCCAAAGATGGTCAACGCCCCCCACGTCAGCAGGAAGCAGTCTTGAGAATTCAACACCCTTATTCCTTAACCTGCCATGTCTAACACCCCACCTTTTTCTAATAATAAGTAGAGGTGGGAATGAAAGGTTTAGGCATTATGCTGGCCTGCCCCTGTTACCTGGTGGAACAGGCAGTACCCTGGTCAGCCCAAGGTTCCATGGGAACTAATTCTGCACACAGATACAGAGGACCCCTTTAAAAGATAGGTCCCTGCCCATTTACGCTCTGTTTCTGTTCTGTTTCCTCGCTCTGCTTTCTCTCTACTCTGTCTCCTACCTATGCGCTCTCTCTGTCTCTCTAATCTCTAACCGGCCATGGCGGTCAGCCATTTACCCCTGTTCCTCTTCTTAGTCTCCCCATTCTGTTGGGCCTTATAATAAACTTATAATCTTATGTCTCATGTCTCAGCATTTCTCTTTTCTTTTTTTTTAAACAAAAGAATAACACCAAGACTGTAGAGAGGAAAGCCTGTCTATGGGGAAAACAAAAATAATAGGTAAAATATTTTGATTGGAGAAACGTATTAGGGAATGAACAGAAGTCAGCTCCAGAGTTGGGGTGAGACCAGGCTCTGAAAGCCTACCTAGTCAGGGAGTTTGTAAGAAAAATAGTATAGAGCGTAGTCATGATTGAGATTTTCAGGGAAGAATTATTTTAATGTTATTGCAGACCAGTCTGGCAGCAGTGAGGAGGCCATCTCTTATACTGAATACAATAGTGGGATTAGCAGGGATCTAGAAACAAAACCAACGGATATTGTTGCTGAAGAGCCATCATAGCCAACACTGATGGTGTTCAGCCTGGCTGGCTGGCTGGAGGTTAACTACAGAATGCAAAGCACAAAGTTTGGGAAGAGTAGCTAGTCCTGTCTCTGGGCCCAAGATTGGGATTCTTCAGCTAAAGATTGTTCTTCAAAGAGGGAGCCAAGGACAAAACCCTAAGGAATAGGATTATTTCCTTGATAATCCAAAAGAACTTTGAGATAATATTAAAATAAATAAGCAGATCCAGGTGTGATGAATGGGCCTGGAGTGCCAGCTGCCCTGCAAACTGAGGAGGCAGATTACTTGGTCAACAAACTGAGATCCAGTCTTTTAGAAGGGAGAGAGGGAGGGAGAGAAGGCGCAAGAAAAAAGGGAGGGAGGAATGAGATTTTGTTGTTGTTGTTGGTTGCTTCATCTTAGTTCTTAGATGTAGAAGCTAGTATGACTTCATGGTCTAGAAGATGGCTAGGCTATGGGTTTCAAAACAAATTATATCCATTAAAAATCGCATACGTCATCTGATGTACAAATTCTACTTCAGCAGAGAGTGATGGAGTGCTTGCCTAACAGATGTGTGGCCCTCAGTTTAATTCCCAGGACCACAAAAGAAACAAAACAAAACAGCAAAGTAATGAGCAGAGGAACGCAGTGCTTTGGGGAGAATGCCGGCTTGATAAACACAAAGCTAACACCTGTAATCCTACTGAAGGGAAGTAGAGTCAAGAAGTTTAGAAATACGATGTTATTGATTTGGGACAGCCGAAGATAAACTCTTTCTGGGACTTTGGTGAAGGAGGTGATCAGTTGGAACCTCGAGCTTGCTCCTGCACCATTCGGAAAGCCCTGTTCCTGTCTCTCTCTCTCCAAACCCCACCTGCTCAAAGAGCCTCTGGACAAAGGAAAGACACCAAAAGCCCAGTTCCGAATTCTTAGCATCTACTGCAGCTTTCCCCCCTGAAGTTGCCAGACACCACCCACCTAAGCGATCAGCTTTTGACCATACTTAGCCACAAGGCCCAGCTTGTGGAGGACAGACACATCATCACCCCTAGCCTACAACCCTCCCTGCTTTAGTTCAGGGGCGTGGTTTCTCTGGTCTCTATCTCTGCGACTGGAGAACTTGCCCCTAAGGTGCTTTGCTCAAATAAACCTGTTGTTATCCTTTTTCATTCGGCCTTATCTGGACTACTGCATCATCGGAGAAACTTATTATCGGGGACAGAAAACCTGCTAGTAAAATCAGCTGGCTGCTTTCTCTGCCTCTTTGAGATAGTGGGGTTTACCCCCGCATCTGGCTCCCAAGTCTTTATTGGTAAAATAAAAGGATAGAGACTTAAACATTTGTTAAATGTTAAAACATTTGTCTTGCCCGGTGGTGGTGGTGGTGGTGGTGGCGCACGCCTTTAATCCCAGCACTCAGGAGGCAGAGGCAGGCGGATCTCTGAGTTCGAGGCCAGCCTGGTCTCCAGAGTGAGTGCCAGGATAGGTTCCAAAGCTACAGAGAAACCCTGTTTCGAAAAACAAAAAAAAACAAAACAAAACAAAAAACCATTTGTCTCCCTATGTGGAGGTGGCTGAGGCCGCAGCAGTGAGACAAAGGCTCCCCTGGGCTGCGGCTTCAGCAGCAATGAGGCAGCTATGCAGTCAGCAACTGAGGTATCCATAGGATTAAGTGTAACCGCTGTGCCGCAGATATAGAACACTTCAGTAATTTCATACATACATACATACATACATACATACATACATACTCTAGTGTTTTTCTGTGTAGCTTTTGGCTGTCCTGGAACTAGCTCTGTAGACCCGACTGGCCTCAAACTCAGAGATATACCTGCCTGTACATCCCAAATGCTGGGATTAAAGGCTTGAGTCACCACTCCCTGGCTATATTTTTTTCTTTAAAAAAAAAAAAATATATATATGTGTGTGTGTGTGTGTGTGTGTGTGTGTGCGTGTGCGTGTGTGTTCTTGGGGCTAGAGAGATTAGATAGCTCAGTGGGTAAGAGCAATGGCTGTTCTTTGAAGGGACCCAAAGAGTCAATTTTCTCTTTCCATCTTGTAGGTACCAAGGACTGAATTGAACTGAGGTTGTCATCAGGCCTGGTGGCTGTCTTCAGAGTTACTATTGCTGTGATCGAACACCATGATCAAAGCAACTTGAGGAGAAAAAAGGTTTATTTGGCTTATACTTCTGTTTCACAGTTCATCATCAAAGGAAGTCAGGACAGGAACTCAAATGGCAGGAGCCTGGAGATGGGAGTTGATACAGAGGCCATGAGGGGTGCTATTTACTGGTTTGCTCCCCTTGGCTTGCTCAATCTGCTCTCTTATGGACTCCAGGACCACCAGCCCAGGGTTGGCCCCACCCTCAATGGGCTGGCCTTTCCCTATCAATCACTGATTAAGAAAAAGTCCTACAGACCAGTGGTGGTGGCACACGCCTTTAATCTCAGCACTTGGAAGGCAGAGACAGGTGGATCTCTGTGAGTTTGAGGTAAGCCTGGTCTACAGAGTGAGTTCCAGGACAGGTTTCAAAGCTACAGAGAAATCCTGTCTTGAAAAAAAAGAAAAGAAAAGAGAAAATGTTCTACAGGCTTGTCTAAAGTCCAATCTTATGGAGGCATTTTCTTTTTCTATTTGAGACATGATTTCTCTGTAACAGTTTTGGCTGTCTTGGCTGTCTGCTTGCTCTGTAGACCAGGGCTTGCCTCAAACTCAGAGATCTGCCCACTTCTGTCTCCTGAGTTCTGGGATTGAAGGCACATGCTACCACCATGCTGGACAAGGAGGCATTTTTTTAAATTGAGGTTCTGTCCTCTCAAATAACTTTAGCTTGTGTCAAGTTGACATAAAACTATCCAGCGCAGTGGCAAATATTTTTACCTGCTGAGCCAGCTCACTGGCTCTCTTGTTTTCCTTCTGTGAGATAAAATACACTATAAAGGCCGAGCTGGCCTTGGATTTGAAATTAGCACTAACTTAATTGCATAGTGATGGCAAAGACCCACAAAGAGAAAAAGAAATACCAACTCACTCACCTTACGCCATTCCAACCTGGCACTAGCAAAGGAGGCTGTTCTTCCCTTTGGAGCCACCTGACTTCCACTTCCCCCTCTCTTCCTTCATGAAACACTCTGCTCCCATTTATATGTTCACAAAGGATCTTCCAGTATAGTGCTGGCTAACCTGAAACTTGATGTGTAGATGGGACTGGTCTTGAATCTGCCTCCTAATTCAGAGATTACAGGGCTGTACCACCAAGCACAGTTGCTCCTGCACCCCCACCCACTTCCTGTGCCTACTAAATAATCACTCTGCCACTAAGCTACAACCTTGTCACAAACACATACGAACACACAAAGACCAGGCTGGCCTCAAACTCACAGGGATCCTCCTGCCTCTGCCTCCCAAATGTTGAGATTAAAGGTGTATGCCACCACCAACTGGCACAAATACTTTTTTTCAATTTTACATTAAAAATTGTGTATAGAGTGTGGGGGTGCCATGATGTGGGTGTGGAGGCCAAAGAACAACTTGCAAGAGAATCAGTTCTCTCTCTCTCTCTCTCTCTCTCTCTCTCTCTCTCTCTCTCTCTCTCTCTCACTTGAAATGGGGTTTCTCTGGGTAGTCCTGGCTGTCCTAGAACTTGCTCTGTATACCAGGCTGGCCTCAAAGTCAGAGATCAGTTCTCTTCTTTTACAGTGTAGATATGAGGATCAAAATTAGGTCATCGGGCACCTTTACCCATTAAGTCACCTCTCTGGTCCATATTTACTTATTTAGAGGCAGGGTTTCAAGTATACCAGGCTGGCCTTGGAACCAATATGTAGCTAATAATGACCTTGAACTGGTCTTCCTACCTTCACCTCCTATGTGCCGACAGACACTACACGGTTTATGCAGGGCTGTGAATAAAACTCTTGGCCTTCACGTGTTAAGTAAGCATTTTATCAACAAATCACTAACTTCTTGATCTGTAGTTTATTTTGTATGCATGGATTGGGGGTGCACATGCAGTTGTGTGGAGGTCAGAAGACAACTTTGTGAGGTCTGTTCTCTCCTTCCACTGTTTATGTGGGCTCCAGGGATTTGAACTAATTCGTCAGGCTTGTGCAAACACCTTCACCCATTGACCTGTCTGTCAACTCCTTGATCTGTATTTTCAGACATCATCTTTGTTGTACTTTTCCAGGATTTTGAAAAATGCCCAACACATACCGTGTAACCACTACCACTGTCAAGACAGAGAACATTTCCACTATTCAAATGCTGTTTCCATTTCTCCTGATGCCACTCTTGTGTGTGTTGTCTTCTGACTACCTATGCGACACCACTTCTGTCAGTTCGATTCTGTCCTGACACTGCCCAATATTACAAACCCAACTCCATATTCTTTGTCACATAAGACTCCACTCACTTCAGATGCCAGCTGCAAACAGGATGTCCAGATTGCCAGCCACATTTCTAGACTACAAATTGGGAGATTCTGACAAGCTCTCCTCAGGCTCCATAATTTGCTAAATAGAATAACTCCAGAACTCAGAGAAGAGCTTTGCTTATATTTGCCAGTTTATCCTAAAGGATATAACTCAGGGACAGCCAAATGAAGAAATGCACTGAGCAGGAAGGAGGTGGGTGATAGGGCATGTGCTTGAAACGTCCATTCCCTCTGTGTGTTCCACTCTCCTTGTACCTCAGTTGTCGATGGAGTGTGGAATTCTCCTAATTCAATATTCGAGGGTTTTGTATTTATTTGGTTTGTTTTTAGGGATTTTTGGAGAGGTGCATGGAGGTTTCATTTTATAAGAATCACTGATTGCCGGGTAGTGGTGGGGCACGACTTTAGTCCCAGCACTCGGGAGGCAGAGGCAGGCGGATCTCTGTGAGTTCGAGACCAGCCTGGCCTACAACAGCTAGTTCCAGGACAGCCTCCAAAGCCACAGAGAAACCCTGTCTCGATAAACCAAAAAAAAAAAAATAATAATAAAATTAAAAATCACTGATTAAAATACTAGCTATAGGAACTCAGTCTCCAAGACCTTTCTTCTCTCCCGGAGTAACCAGTAGAAACTTGTAAGAAGTGCTTACATGGATGGTCCATTTGGCCACCAGCCCTCATGTTGAAGCCGTGTAGAGTTCACCAGTACTCATCTAACCCACACAAACTTTAGAATGGATGAAAGGGGCTCTGTGAAGTAAAAAGATATGACTCAAAACTCAAAAATACATCTCTTACCTAAAAGGGAATAAGTTGATTCTGGGGACAAATGAGTAACCATGGCCCAGGGACACAGATTTAGGTTACCCCAACCTAACTATTTGCTGAAGGCTTTATAGTAACAGAACAAGCAACAACAACAACAACAAACCCATAAATCAAGATATATACGGGTAGAAACATCAAGCAGAAAGATTACAGTAGCTTGAAGAAGCCTCTTCTCTAGGCTTCAGATATTATCTGATGGCATTGTTAGGGAAGATAGGGGTCTTGCTGGTACATTCTAAAAGGATTGACTCGATATTTATAAGGACATTAGGTTGCACAGAGAGGTGGGTGATGCATGGCTTATTTAAAGAGTCGAAGCTAGCCAGGCATTGGTGGCACACACATTTAATCCCAGCACTTGGGAGGCAGAGGCAGGCGGATCTTTGTGAGTTTGAGGCCAGCCTGGTCTCCAGAGTGAGTGCCAGGATAGGTTCCAAAGCTACACAGAGAAGAAGAAGAAGAAAAAGAAGAGCCAAAGCTATCCCAAGAGAACTTGGCTCCCCACCTGGGAAACACCAGCTCTGCACAATCACAGAAGTGTCAATCAATTTTGTAGAAATTGCTTTGTAGAAAGTTTAAATGTAGCTTTGGGTGGATGGGTGAGGGGGAGCTCCAGTCCCAGGAAGTCAAAGGCTGTAGAACTCTGAGGTAGGAACCAAACAGTTCTTACTAAACTTCACCCATTCCAGGATCAGGAAAGCTGGCCTGTAAGGCCTGTCTTTTGCAGAGCTTTGTAAACATGGAATCATCAGTAGCCTTTCCTTACCCAAGGTTCTGCTAAGATTTCAGCTACCTCGATTGACCTCACTCCAAAATTAGTAAATGGAAAATTCCAGAAATAAAAATAACCAAGTTTTAAATAACTTTTATTATAGTATAGTTACAATTATCCTATTATTAGCTATTGCTGCTAAGCTCTTATTATGTCCATAAATTAACTTACCCTGAGTAATGTATGAGCTTAGCAAAAATGAATACAAAAGGCTCAGCAGTATCTTAGGTTCCAGGCATCTGAGGAATATCTTAGGACACATTCCAGAGAGATGGCAGACAACTGTGTAGTATTTGGGGTCTGGCTCTTAGTTGATTTTTTTTTAAAAAATAACACATTGTGTCTGTGTAGGTGTGTACATTCATTGTTGTGCCATAAAGCATGCATGAAAATCAGAGGGCAATTATGTAGGAGTCAGTTCTTTCCTTGTATCATGTGGGTTCCAGGGCTTGAACCTAGATCATCAGCCTTAGCCCATTGTCACCCGGCAAGCAGTGCTCCTACTGCTAAGCTGTCTCTAGCCCTAAAAATGTGTGTTCTAGAGCATAGACTGGTACATAATTATAATCCCAGCAGGTGGAAGACTGAGGTTCAATGGTCACTTCAGTCCAAGAGTCTGAGACCAGCCTACACAGTATAGGAGGACCTTGTCTCAATATTAAAATAAATGAGAAAATGTAAACCAGCTGCTGTGACACAGGATTGGATTCCCAGTATTCGGGAGACAGAGTCAGATTACCACAGAGGATGCCAGTCAGGGCTACATAGTAAGATCTTGTCTCAAAACTACCAGACTACAACAAAAAGGGGTGGGTGATGAAATGGCTCAGCAGGGAAGTGCTCCTGTAGCCCAGCCTGATGACTTGAGTTTAATCCCTCGGATCCCACATTATGGGGGTCTCATGACATTGTCCTCTGACCTTGACATGTGTGAAGTGGTACACACACACACACACACACACACACACACACACACACACACACACTCAAATAATGAATAATGGGGGGAGCAAATAAAAAATGATAAAAACTTATGTTCTCAGCCAGTTGTGAGTGGTATGAACCTGTACCTTCAGTTACCCCAGGAGGCTAAAGCAGACTCAGGAGGACTTCCTGAGTGTAGGACTGCCCCGAGAAATTTAAAAAGACCATGTCACAAAAATACTGTTTTTTTTTGTTGTTGTTTGTTTTTGTTTTTTTGTTTTTTGAGACAGGGTTTCTCTGACTGTCCTGGAACTTACTTTGTAGGCCAGGCTGGCCTCAAACTCACTGAGATCAGCCTGCTTCTGTCTTCCTAGTGCTGGGATTAAATGCATGTGCCACTGAAGCATGGCTAGATAAATACTTTTTTAAAAAAATCTAGGTCTATAACCAGAATGCTGGCCCTCATGCTTCCTGTAACTATAAATATCACAAAGACCAATGAGCAGATTTAGGAACTGATCTTTTCTATTTTTTGAGACAGGGTCAGTTGTCATGTATCTCCAAGCTGGCCTTAAATTCCCTATGTAGCTAAGAATGATCTTGAACTTCTGACTTCCTGCCTTCAAATTCTGAGTGCTGGGATTGCAAGTGAGTATCCCTCTCCCAGTTTTATCCAGTGCTGGGGATTGAACCTAGGTTTTCATGCATACTAGGCAAGCACTATACTAACTGAGCTACCTTTCTAGCCCAGAGATTGGATTCAGTTGTGTTTTATTCAGAGTGTCATGATCTGAGAAGGGTACTGCCAGTTTAGTACTCTAGAGAAACCATGTCGACACTATATTAGCCTGCCAGTTTTATAGTGGGGTGTAAGGAAGGGTATCAAAGACAGCCAGTCAGTCATTCAGGAGCTAGGTGGCCAGGTGCTCTTCTGAGATCCACTGTCTCTCTCATCACTCTTTGCACTTCTCAGTACTATGTCTGGACTGCTGGACTTCTTGGAGCTGTCTGGTTAGTATCTGCCAATGTCAGTTCTCTGCTCCTCTAGGTACCATCTGGGCTAATGGAATCAATTAGGAACAAAGAGGCCATTAACCTCCTTGTGTTGAGATATTAACACACACACGTAGAATCCTTGTCACAATGTAGAACACAGAAGTGCCCGTGTAAGAATTGAATCCCCCTACCTCATCATCACATGGTTTTATGATGTTTTATTTTAGGGTTGGTGTCTTACTATGTTGCCCAGGCTGCCTCTGAACTCCTGATATCAAGTGATCTTTAACCCAGCCTCAGTCAACTCTAGTTAGGACTACAATCTTTACTGAGATATAATTTATACACTATAAAGGTTACCCATTATAAGAGCGATTACTTTCACTAAATATATACAATACATGTACCACCAATAAATTCCTTAGTGCTCACTGTCAGTCAACATCCAGACAAACAAAATGTGTCTCTCTCTCTGTATCATATTTTGTAATAGGCCACAGATTTGGAGTGGGCATCTGCTTGGGGCTCAGCAGACCAAACTGACAGTGTTATCACAGTAACTGAGTTCAGATTGGTTGCAAAAGGCCTTGTGGCCTGTGAACTAAGCTACAGATTAGCTAGTCAAAACTGTAACCAGGGGCTGAAGAGATGGCTCAGTGGTTAAAAAGCACTCAGTGGCTTCTCCTGCAGAGAACCTGGGTTCCGTTCCCAGCACCCACATGGCAGCTCACACCTGTTCCTAACTCTTGCTCTAAGGATCATAAACTATTCTGGCCTCTGAGTATCAGACACACAGATGGTGCACATATATATAACACAAACATTCATACTAACTTAAAAAAAGAAAAGCAAAAAATAGTAACTGATGTGCAATGGTGGTACAAGCCTTTAATCCCAGCACTTGGGAGGCAAAGTCAGGTGGATCTCTGTGAACTCAAGGCCAGCCTGGTCTACAGAGTGAGTTCCAGGACAGCCAGGGTAGGGCAACACAGAGACACCCTGTCTAGAAAAACCAAATCCAAACAAACAAACAAACAAACAAACAAACAACAAAAACTTGTAGCCAAATTGACTGGTCGATTAAACTATAACCAATTTAGTTGCTTTTGTGATGTCTCACTTGGTTTTCTACGTTGTCTGATCAAGTCATTGGCTGCTCTGGTTCTGGAAGCTGATTGACCTTCAAATCATGTTTTGTTTGTCTTTGGCTCTACTAATTTAACTATGCAATTTCCCTTTTAGTAGTGGAATATAGTGGTTACCTGGTGACTTGCAGTATCTGATTTCTTTTGGTTTGGATGTTTTTTGACTTGTTCCTGCTGAAGCTTATATGAGTACTTTATCCCTTTTTATGGCTTAATAATGTTCCAGTATATGGAGATACATCTTATCCACTGATCATCTATCTGAAGGAATCTGGATGGCTTCCAATTACCAGTTATAATGAGTAATGCTGCTATGAATATTTGTACACAAGTATTTGCATGGGCATGCTTCCAATTCTTTTGAGCAGTACATAGTAGAATTACTGACTTGTGGGTTTATGTTTAACTTTGTAAAGAAACTGCCAAACTGTCTACACTGTGGCTATGCCATTTGATATTCCCTCGTGGAAGGTTCCAGTCTTACTATGTCATTGCAGATTTGCTACTGTCCATCTTTTTGAAAGTCATCTAGTGGGTGAGAAGCTATCTCATGAGGTTCTTCTAGAGGTGAGTCCCCTCTGGCAGTAGAACTCTTATTTTGTACATTTTGCCTCATCTTTCTTGGTACACTAACCCTGTTGACCAGGGTGGGGTAAAGTTAAACAGCCCCAGGCAAGAATGTTACAGTTCTTACCTGCAGGTCCAAAGCTTCTCCTGACTAAACACTTGTGCAATTGTTCCAGTGCTGTGATTCAGCTTACAAAGGGCTACTGGGTCGGTCATTTTTTCTCTGTGTGTGCATGTGTGTGTCTGTGTACATATGTTCATATACACATATTCATGTGTATGTGTGAACACACACCTGCCACAACTCACATGTGGAGATCTGAGAACAACCTAGGCTGTTGGCTCCCACCTTCCACTTTGAGATGGTCTCTTTGCAGCATCTGGAGATTCTCTGCTTCCCACTTCCCTGTAGGGGTATTGAGGGTCACAGATATTTGTGCTTTATATCCAGTTTTTTGTGGGTTCTGGAGATTTTTATATTTTTTTGTTTTATTTTGCTTTGTTTTGTTTTTTCAAGACAGGGTTTCCCTGTGTAGTTTTTTAAAAATAATTTGTTTAACTTTATTTGATGTGCATTGGTATAAAGGTGTTAGATCCCCTAGAACTGGAGTTACAGTTATAAGCTGCCATGTGGGTGCCGGGAATTGAACCCGGGTCCTCTAGAAGAACAGTGAGTGCTCTTAACCATTGTTCCACCTCTCCAGCCCCTATCCAGCCCCCCCCACGTAGTTTTGAAGCCTGTCCTGGAACAAGCTCTTGTAGACCAGGCTGGACTCAAACTCACAGAGATCTGTCTGCCTCTGACTCCCAAGTGCTGGGTTTAAAAGCATGTGCCACCAACGCCTGGCTCTTACACTCTTTTATGTGGGTTCTGAGGTCCCACACACTAGAGTGGCAAGTGCTTTTATCCAGTGAGCCATCTCCATATCTTCTTGTTTTGTTTTTTGAGACAGGGCCTCACCACACAGCCAAAGATGTCTGGGACTAACTCTGTAGGCTAAACAGGCTTTCAACACATAATCTTTCTAAACCCTGAGTGGCTGTAAGTTTTCTTCAGTTTTGTATTTTTCTTTTCTTTCTTTTTTTCTTTTTTGTTTTTCGAGACAGGGTTTCTCTGTGTAGCTTTGGAGCCTATCCTGGCACTCGCTCTGGAGACCAGGCTGGCCTCGAACTCACAGAGATCCGCCTGGCCTCTGCCTCCCGAGTGCTGGGATTAAAGGCAATCGCCACCAATGCCCGGCCAGTTTTGTAGTTTTCTAAGATAGGATTTGTTTTGTTTTTGCTCCCCCCTTTTAAAAAATGATTTATTTATTTTTTATGTGCATCGGTGTTTTGCATGCATGTGTATCTGGGTGAGCGTGTCTGAACCTGTAGAACTGGAGTTACAGTTGTGAGCTGCCATCTTGGTACTGGGAATTGAGCCCAGTTCCTCTGGAAGAACAGCCACTGCTGAGCCATTTCTCCAGCCAGAGGTAGGGTGTGTCAATTTCACTCTACCAAACCACTGCCCTCTCTCAACCTTAGCTGAACAATTTCCCTCTCTAGCCACATTCTCTGTTTGTCCTATACTGCTTCCCTGCTTGTGTATCTTGACCTCTGTTCTATGTGTAACTTTTTCCCCTGTCTGCCTGTCAGCATCATCTGAGAAGCTTCTCAAATCACAAAACAAATCAACAGTTATCCCAGCATGTAGAAGGATGAGGCAGGAAAATGGAATTTGGGGCAAAAGACTGGGGATGTAGCTCAGTTGGTACAGTGATAGGCGTGGTGTTTGCCTAGCATGCAAGAGGCCCTAGGTTCTATTCCCAGAGCTTCATTCATTGAGCAGGCAGATGTGGTGGCACATACCTGTAATGCCAGCACTGGGGAAGTGGAGGCCAGACAATCACCAGCTCAGTCATTCCTGGCTTTATAATGTCTGGGGGCCAGAGAGATGGCTCAGCAGTTAAGAGCACTGACTGTTCTTCCAGAGGCCCTGAGTTCAATTCCCGGCAACCACATGGTGGCTCACAACCACCTTGAATGAGATCTGCTGCCCTCTGCTGGTGTGCAGGCAGAAGACTGTATACATAATAAATCAAAAAAATAGAATCTAAAAAAAAAAAGAACAATACTGTTCTTAAAAAAAAAAGTCTGATGCCAACCCAAGCTAAGGAGTCCCTGTCATATAAAACAAAAGTTTGGATAGCAAGACTGTACAGAAAGGAGACTTGAGTGATGCAGCCATTCCTTCTGCCTTCTGTCACTGAGCTCCTTGCAGAGCTTCTAGCAGCATCATATTGAGCCAAGCATCCATAGGTTCAACACCTCCATGGTCCATCACAGCTACTATAAGGAGGACCTGGAAAAGAATTTACAATTTTCAGTGGAAAATAAGAGATGGTCACTGGCTATGAGGACCATGTACTTTAGATCTGGATTTGTCATGCCCTTCTTTATAGTAAGGCACCAGCTACTTAAGAAATAAGGATGTTTAATTCATCAATTTAACAGACATGAAGAATGGTCAAGAAGTGGTGTCTCAGTTACTGTTCTATTGCTTTGAAGAGACATCATGACCAAGGAAACTCTTATTTAAAAAAAAAAACATTTAATTGGCAGTTTGTTTACAGCTTTAGAGGGTTAGTCCATGATTATAATGGCAACATGAAGGCAGGCAGGCATGGCACTAGAGCAATAGCTGAGAACTTCACATCCTGATTCATAGGCAGCGGGAATAGAGAGAGAGAGGAGAGAGAGAGAGAAGAAGAAGGAGAAAGAAGAAAAGAAGAAGAAGAAGAAAAAAAGAAGAAGAAGAAGAAGAAGAAGAAGAAGAAGAGAGAGAGAGAGAGAGAGAGAGAGAGAGAGAGAGAGAGCGCACACGAAGGCCTGGCTTTTCAAAGCTCACCCCCAGTGGCACACTCCGTCTATCAAGGCCACACCTACTCCAACAAGGTCACATCTCTTAATGCTTCCCAAACAGTTTCACTAACTGGGGAATAAGCATTCAAACATACGAGTCTATGGGAATTCTCATTTAAACCACAGGTGAGATCTCTGAAAACTGGATTGAACTCTTGAATTATTGTACTAGATAAGGTTATAAATAAACTAATGACATGGAAATAAAGTTTGATGCCATCTGGGTTTTCAAGTGAGATCTTGACAAAAAGCAAAATCTGTATTGCTGAATACTGTACCAGATTTTTGGAGTTAGGGCTCAGCCATCTGAGGAGTGAAGTAACTGAAGGACTTACAAACCTCTGGGAATTATAAATTAATCCTGGGATGGTATCATATATCTGTAGTCCAACTCTTCCTGTTAGACCCCTGGAAAACTCAGGCCTCCGGGGTCTCAGCCCAGGACCGAGGTCACCCCAATCACCAGGCAGATTCGAAATCACCAGGCAAACAGCATGAGGCTTTATTGTTGTTTAACAGCTAACCCCATGTTAGCTCGGGTCTTTCACCCACCTGCCATGGCGGATGGCTAGCAAAGAGATCTTGTAGGGCAGTGTCTAGGGGTACGCACAGGCTCAGGATTGGTGTGCCTCCAGACTTGGAGGGCTTGCCCTGTGTTGATTGGCCAACTGGTTGTTATGGCCCATAGGCCCTCCCAGGGTGGTTGCTATGCTCTGCGCGCCATTGCTGTGTGCTTGTCCGTAAAGCATACCCAGAGCTGTAAAGCACACCACCACCAGCTAACTTCTGATTGATTCCTTGCCACGAGGCAGGCACCTAACCTCTAGTGACCAAAGCAAGGTCAGAAAAGCATGTGTTACTGTCATGGCTACCAAAAGGGGCAGGCATCTGACCTTAGTGACTAAGACAAAGTCAGACAAATACGTGTTCAGCTGTTATGGCTGCCGAAATGGGGAGCTGCTCCCTTCATTCCCCCATTTTCTTTTTTGGAAATTCCAATCATGGAATTGCTGTCTCTCCCTTGTCCCCATCAGGGAGTAAGAGATATTGGCATCCCCATGCAAGGGAGTTCCTTCTGACTTAGCATTTTAACCAGGGAAAATGGGTGGCATATTCTTTCCCATGCTACTTCCTGCTGACTTTGGGACGAAGTTAGGGACCCCAGAAGGTTGAAATGCTAGTCAAAAAAAAAAAAAAAAAAAAAAAAAAAAAAAGAAAGAAAAGAAAGGAATTTAGGCAATGGGGAATCATGCAGACTCTATTGCAGAGACAGGGGGTGTCCACATCAGCTGGACTGGTTCACATCCACAGCAAGTCCAGGGCTCGCAGTCTACTTAGAATAGCCTGTAATGAGCAACTTATACTCAGATGTCTGCCAGAAGCAGAAACCTGTTTAAGACATGTTTAAACTAGGAACAGAAGTTAAAACTTATTTACTGAAGCCCACAGTGCAGAAAAAGCAGATATTTGGATATCTGTTCAAACAGCAGGAACATATTTATAACTTTGAGTCCTAGCAATAACTACAGATTTGGGCTATAAGCATGTACATTTTTCTTCTGTCCAGAGAGCTGGGTATGGATTGGACAGAGATGCCTTTGGCCTGATGAAAAGCCCTTTAAGTTTATACTTAGATGATAACCAAAATAAACTTAAAACCTTGAACTTGTGACTGAACAGTAGGTAGTCATTACTTTATCAGCTAACATGCTGACTATAGCCTATAGTGGATCTGACTGTCTGATGCTGTCAAGCTGACAACCATTAATATTTCAGAGATCTGAGAAGGGTATATTTTATCTGAATCTACTAAAAAGTGACAGAAGCCAGTCCATTATCGCTGGAGGCAGATGTCTCAAAGAACAGCAATCTTCGCCAGGCCTATAAGGTGAGAGGTTTTTTTCCTCTCTGTGGAAGAGGGACATGGAAAAGACTGTTTTGTCTAGGCAAAGTGGGTACAATCAATTTTCCAGTGTCCAGCAGCTTTGTCCACAGTCCTGGCAGGCGGCAGGTATCACATCTGAGCATCTCACTCACTGGTCCAGGTGCAGGAACTGGAGTGCCTCATAATCTTCTTTGGAGACTTTGGGTCACTGTCAGGATCTGGCAGTCTGTCTGATATTATAAACTTTAAAGATAACAATTTAAATGCCATATTCTGCAGGTCTCTGAAGCATTAGAGGTCTGTTTTTCTGTTTTAGTTACTTGCCTTAAGCACACAGGTGGCTAGGTAAGGTCTTATTTCTGTAATTAATTTTCAGCCTGACTGTAACTGGTTTTAACTTAGTAAATATTTGAAACTTAGTACAGCTGAATTTAAAACTGCATAGAGTTACCTTACAGTCCTTAAACAGTAGCTACATGTACACATTTTAGTTGCTTGCTTAAATGAGACAGGGTTCTTCTGTGGCTTTGGAGCCTGTCCTGGAATTCGCTGTCAACCAGGTTGGCCTTGAACTCACAAAGATCCACCTGCCTCTGCCTCCAAGTGGTAGGATTAAAGGCGTGTGCCACCAACACCCTAAACTTAACTTCTGAAAACATAAACTGTAACATCTTATAATAGATTAGCAGCTTTTATAAAACAAGAACTTTACATCGTCAGGCTTTGCTTAAAAAATGATTTAAAATTGAAGCTCTTTAAGTACAAACATTAATAAAAAGACATTTTAAAAAACATAAACATTTAAAAAACTGGTTTTAAAAAGAAATTTAAATTCCCTTAATGTCTTTCTGTAATATATAGAAGTATTAACACTTCAAATCTTAACTGAAAAACTTGTTTCTAAGATGGTACCTCTAGTTTCCATGCAGTCATCTTTAGTTAAGATGGCGGTTTAAGTATCTTTTTTTAACTTCAGCAAAATGGCTACCAGTCATTTTGTTTCATGTGGCTGGCTACAAAATGGCGGTGACCCTCACCATTTGTTTTAGCTATACTCTTGTAACAGACTTAGGTTATGCCAGGAAACAGAACATTTTAAAACAAGCATACATAAATTACTTGAGAAATAAACAGGACTTTTTAAACAGAATTAACCTAATGTGGTCAAAATTTTAACTTATATTACCAATTTTTAAAATTTACTATTTGTAGACATGAGAAACCATAGCAAACAGTTTACATTTTTCTCTTTTAACAACCTTTTCTCTGACCTTCTACAACTTGCTTTAACCCTCTATAACTTTCTATATACCTTTGGTTTATTCCTCTGATTTTCTTAGACATTCTTAGACAAATTTCTCTTTTCCTTTTTCTCTTTATTATTTTAGTCTCCTACATTTTCTCTCATTTCTCAGTCAACATAAAAACTCTTATCAAAGTCCTTTTTATAGCTTTTAATAACTTTAAGGCCTTTTTTTTAGAACATCCGGATCAGGCCAGATGGTTCACCTGCCCCAGCTCCATGTGCTCAGGGCAGAGACCTGGGGGGGTGGTGCTGCTGGTAATCCCAGACCCTTGGCCAATGCAGGGGTAGGAAAAAGACCTCCAGGGTTTCCCTGCATACCATGTGTGTGGAGCACAGAGAAGGCCGGGCAGCCAGGCAGATGGCAGCCTTGCAGCCATGTGCTCAGAGCAGGGAAACTCCCACCGCAAGCCAGGACCCACGGCAGGATGGCAGTTAGGGCAGAGACAGCCCCACTTCGCATAACTCACAGACTGGCAGGTGAGAATAGAAAAATAGACTCACCTACATCGGCCAGGTTCAGCTGTGAGTGCCGCAGCAATGGTTGGAATTCAGAGTAGCAGCCTCAGGGGACTCATCCGCAGCACACTCTAACCCTAACCCATAGGCCCTCCCAGGGTGGTTGCTATGCTCTGCGCGCCATTGCTGTGCACTTGTCCATAAAGCACACCCAGGGTCGTAAAGCATAGCGCCACCAGCTAACTTCTGATTGGTTCCTTGCCACGAGGCAGGCACCTAACCTCTAGTGACCAAGGCAAGGTCAGAAAAGCACATGTTACTGTCATGGCTGCCAAAAGGGGCAGGCATCTGACCTTAGTGACTAAGACAAAGTCAGACAAATACGTGTTCGGCTGTTATGGCTGCCGAAATGGGGTCCCTTCATTCCAACACTTGGAAGATACTGGAGGATCCAGTGTTCAAGATCTATGCCACATGGGACTCTGTCTCAAAAAAACAAAACAAGGAGGATGGGGTAGAGAGATGGTGCCGTGATTAATAGCATTTGCTGCTCTTGCAGAGGGACTGAATAAGTTTCCCATCACCAGCATAGGGGTGTTGTCATC
The DNA here is from genome assembly GCF_003668045.3 of Cricetulus griseus. Classification (NCBI taxonomy): domain Eukaryota; kingdom Metazoa; phylum Chordata; class Mammalia; order Rodentia; family Cricetidae; genus Cricetulus; species Cricetulus griseus. The sequence goes on from NC_048600.1 coordinate 64,803,931, forward strand.
TACCCTTAACTCCAGCTACAGGGAATATGATGATGCCTTCTTCTGGCATATATCCAAAGACATACACATACACAAAAATACATCAGGGCCAGCAAGCTGGCTCAGCAGGTACATATATTTTGCAAGTGAGACTGATGGCAGTCCCTGGGACCCACGTGATGAAAGGGGAGAATTGACTTCTGAAAATTGTCCTCTGGTCACCATGTGTGCACTGTGGCATATGTGCCCCTACCATAAATAAATGGGAAAAAACAAAAATGAAATTATATCAGTAATAAACAGTAATATACAGCCAATACAGAAGAGAGTGGGTCTCTTGCTTCCAGGAGCTTGCTTGAGGGTCAACTGGCAGGCATGAATCGAGGAGAAGGGTAAGTCCAGAAAGGGGCTCCACCATGTTCTACCACACCATGGAACATTTGGATCAGGCAGCTGGGGATATAATATGGCACAGTATGTGCCTCACATGTGCAAGGCTTTAGGTTTGATCCCCAGCATAACAAAAAGAATTTTTTTGAGAGTCTCATTATACAGTTCTAGCTGGCCTAGAACTCAACATGTAGACCAAGCTGGTCTCAAACCTAGAGATCAACTTCCCTCTCCATCCCAAGTGCTTGGATTAAAGGTGTGTGTCACCAAGCCTGGCTACAAAAGTAATTTTTAAATAAATTCAGATCAAAGGTTGGAGAAATGGCTATTTTCCCAAAAGATCTAGGTTCAATTCTGAGGACCCACATGGTAGCTCACAACTGTAACTCCAGTCTCCGGGGATCCACTCTACTTTTCTGGCCTCAGAGGGGGCCAGGCACTCAAGAGGCACATAGACATACATGCAAACAAAACACCTATATACATAAATTAAAACTGGCCAAGCAAAATCATCAATTGTAACGATAAATCTTTACTCCATCCACCTGAGCCCTGCTGCCACATGGGCGCTCTCTGCCAGGCTACCCGACTTCTGCCTGCCGCCACGTTAAGGTCCCAAGCAACACACAGAGACTTATATTGGGTACAAATGCTGCTTGGTCAATGACTAGGATTACTCATCTGCTAGCTCAGTCTTAATTATCGACCATGATTATTAATCTATATATTTTATGAAGACTTATCTTATTTTTTTTGAGAGAGGCTAAAAAACAGTATTTATGGCATTCATGGTATTTTGAAAGAGGCGGTAGGAATGACAAGAGAGGTAAGACTTTTATCAAGGACACTGGTGACATGCGTCCATTCTTCTCGGGATTACATGATGATGACCGTCTTTACTACCTTTCCCAGAATTCTCCTCGACTCCTAGTCCCACTTATCTTGCTTCTCTATTGGCTAACAGTGCTTTACTTATCAACCAGTAAGACCAACATATGCACAGAAGGACCTCCCCCATCATCTCCTCTTTTCTGTCTAAATAATGAGGGTTTTACCATTAATATAGTAAAATATATAACAAAAGTTATCAAGTAGGAACTATAGTTACAATATTTAGTCAATTAACATTTAGCAATATTTAAAGAAAATATTCTATCATCTATCCTATCTTTGTGAATCTAAGGTCTTATATGTAACTTTTCTTTTATAATAAATAAGAAAACTAACTATCTGTCTTTATTTTGGTTGCCCATGTGGCAGCCGGGCTCTGGTGGATGGAGTAAAGATATATCGTTACAATCAATGGTTCTTAAATCTGGAGGAAACTTGATAAAGAATGGGGTATTTATTTATTTATTTATTTATTTGTTCTTTTCTGAAGGCAGGGTTTCTCTGTGTAACCCTGGCTGTCCTGGAACTCACTCCATGTAGATCAGGCTGGCCTTGAACTCAGAGATTCACCTACCTATGCCTCCTGAGTGCTGGGATTGAAGGCATGTGCCACCACTGCCAGCCATGAACAGGCTATTTTAACAGCAGCAATCTTGAGTAAATGCTACTTGTAAACCTGAAGAATTGAAGCATGGATAGTAAGTATCAATCCTCATATAAAGTTGGTAGCTATACTGGGATCATTTAAGAAAATATACACTGAGGGTTGGGGATGAAGTTCAGTTGATAAAGTGGTTAGCTGTCATGTATGAGGCCCTGGGCCCAGTATTTCATAAACTGGGCATGGTGTTACATGCTCATCATCCCAACACATGGTGTAAATACAGAAGAATCAGAAGTTCAAGGTCATCCTCAGCTACATATAAATTTCCAGGTCAGCCTGGGCTGTTTGAGATCTCAAAATACAGAAAATATAGCCTGGCATGGGGGTACATGCCTTTTATCCCAACATCTGGGAGGCAGAGACAGGTGGATCTCTGAGTTCAAGGCCAGTCTGATCTGTAGAGTTAGTTCCAAGATAGCCAGGGCTAAAGAAACTGTATTTGAAAAAACAAACAAACAAACAAACAAAAACCCCAAAAGATATACCCCAATTTTCTATAGCCCAGCAGAGGCAGGTGAATCAGAGTTTGAGGCCAATCTGGCCTACAGAAGAAGTTCCAGGTCAGCCAGAGCTATTCAGAGAAACCTTATCTGAATAACAAAAACGAAAAAATAAAGAACTGGTCTGGAGAGATGGCTCAGAGGTTAAGAGCACTGGATCCTCTTCCAAAGGACCCAGGTTCAATTCCCAGCACCCACATGGCAGCTCACAACTGTCTGTAACTCCAGTTCCAGGGGATCAGACATCCTTACATCAATGCACATAAAATAAAATTAAATAAAGTATTTTTTAAAAAGAACTATAATAGATAAATGTTTAGAAACAAGGTAAATAGGCTAAAATGTTGACTGCATTTGGAAAATGGGAACACCGGTATTCTTCATATAACTTTTTTTTTAATTTATTTTATTTTATTAGTTCAAATTAGGAACAAGCTTGCTTCAGATGTCAATCCCTTCTCCCTCTCCCTCCCC
>NC_048600.1:64807864-64872864 GCF_003668045.3 Cricetulus griseus
CAAAAAAAACAAAACAAAACAACAAAAAACACTTTATTTTCATTTTATCTGCATTGGTGTTTTGCATGTATGTGGGTCTGTGGGAGGGTGTTGGATCCTGGAGTTACAGACAGTTTTGAGCTGCTATGTGAGTGCTGGGAATTGAACCTGGGTCCTCTGGAAGAGCAGTGACTGCTCTTAACCACTGAGCCATCTCTCCGGCCCCCAGCACAAAAGATTTTTAAACTTAGTTATAAAACAAACATAAAAATCAAATTAACATTTTTTCCTGATTAACACTTAAGAAGAAGAAATACTGTTCAGGGCTGCAGAGATGGCTCAGTGGTTAAGAGGACTGACTGCTTTTCAGAGAACATAGTTTTGATTCCTAGTACTCACATGGTGGCTCACAACCATCTGCAACTAAAATTCTAGAGATCGATCCAAAGCCCTCTTCTGACCTCTATGGGCACCAGACACACATGAATGTGTTATGCAAAGATACACATGCAGGCAAAAATACATACCCATAAGAAATAAAACTTTAAAATTAGTTTTATTTTCTTGAAAGAGTCTTACCTGTGTGGCCCTGGCTAGCCTGGAATTCACTCTGCAGACTAGGTTAGCCTTGAACTCACAGATATTCTTCTGCTTCTACATCCTAAGCGCCGGGACTGAAGGGTATATCACAGTGCCCTACCCATTTTTAAAAATGGCAAAGAGGGCTGTGGTTTATGTTGGCATCTGAGACAGATGTTAGGGAGTCTGCCGGCATGTGTGCTGGCTTGTTTCCAGTGCACTTCATTCCTTGCGTATCTGAAATCTCTCCTGAAAGATCCCAGGGCTCTGTTTCTGCCTGCCTTCCTGCTGCCATGATTGCCGGCTTGTAAATTGTCTCACTTTTAATCTTAGCTGATCTAGAACTCACTAGGCAGACCAGGCTGATCTCAAACTCATAGAGATCCAACTGCTTCTGCCTCCCTGAGTGCTGGGACTAAAGGCACACACAACCACACTTGGCAATGTGTGCGTGTGCGTGTGGGTGTGGGTGTGTGCGTGTGCGTGTGCGTGTGCGTGTGCGTGTGCGTGTGTGTGTGTGTGTGTGAGTGAGTGTGTGTGTGAGTGTATAACAAAAGTATGCAGTTGCCTGTAGAAGCCAGAAGAGCTCACACACACACACACACACACACACACACACACACACACACACACTTCACACACACTTTCCCCCCAGGGAGTAATATAACTTCCTGAAACTGGAGTTGAGGGAGGGTATGGGCCATTTGACCTAGGTGCTGGGAATCACTCTCAAGAAGAACAGCAATAGCTCTTAACCACTAAGCAGTCACTTCAGCTCCCACTTAAAAAACAAAACAAAACAAAAAAAACAACCAAAAAACCTTGATTTTGTGTGCATGTGGCTGCAAGCATGTCAAGGCACATGTGGTTGTCAGAGGATAACTTTTAGGAGTCATTCTCCCTTCTACCTTGATGAGAGAGGGTCCCTCTGTTAGATTTGTGCTTAAATTAAAGGCGCACTCTATGGAACATGAACCATGGAGAGCATAAAGAGTATATTAATCATAGAATTTATTATGATGAGAGAGTGAGAAACGGAAGAAAAGAGTAGGGCAGAGACAGAGAGAGAGGTACAGAAATGCGTAAGAGAAGAGGAAGAGGGGAAGAACGTAAGTGGGCAGGGGGTCTGTCTTTTAAAGGGGTCCTTTGCACCTGCGTGCAGACTGTTCCCATGGAACCCTGGGCTGACCAGGGTACTGCCTGAGTGGATTTTGCCAGGTAACAGGGGCAGGCCAGCATAATGCCTGAACCTTTCAATCCCACCTTTACTTATTATTAAAAAAAAAAAAGTGGGGTGTTAGACATGGCAGATTAAGGAATAAGGGCATCGAATTCTCGAGATTGCTTCCTGCTGCTGTGGGGGCGTTGACCATCTTTGGGGGACCCGAGAAGGTTGGGGTGCTGCCACATCCTGGGGTAGCTGGTTGTTTCATCGCAGTCCAGGCTGTATGGAACTCCCTGGCACCTCTTAGACATGGCAAAATGTTGGCAGAACAAAGGACAAGGTTAAGTTGAGAAAAAAAATTTTTTTCTTAGGTCCTGGCACTTGAGGGAAAGATTGTAAGATGAGGGAAGGGGTTCCCAAGGAGTCCCAATATGAGTAAAGGGAGTCCTGGGACCAGGGAAAGATTGAATAATATTTATTTGGAGTGAATCTGACCTGTTTGTTTGGATCCAATTCAGCTCCCTGGAATTTACAAGAATCCTTAGAAACATAAGCATTCGACACATTAGCATCATATTCATGTTAGAAGCAACTTGGCTGAAAGCATTAACACCCTCCTCTCTGTTGCTATACAATGGTACTTAGGCTAGCTGGCCTGCTAGCTTCCTGGTGATTCAGTCCCGTCTCCCATCTTACTGAAGGAGAGCTAGGATTACAGATACGCACCACCACAGCCAGGCCTCCCATCTCACTGAAGGAGAGAACTGGGATTACGGGTGTAATAGCTAGCTTTTTACTTGGCTTCTGGGGATTGAACTCAGGCAGTCAGACTTTCACAGCAAGTACTTTAAACCTATGAACCATCTTCCCAGCCCTGTTTTGCTCTTTGTAATGTACAGGGATCAGCACAGAGAAGAACCAATGTCACTAGTAGAATACCTCAGAAACCAAGGTGAATGGTGTAGCTCAGTGGTAGAGCAGTTGCCTAGCAAGCTCAAAGCTGTGGGTTTGATCCCCAGAACTACAATGAAACAAACAAACAAATCTTAGAAGCTGAATGAAACTGCTGTGGGTAAAACAAGATTTCACTTTTTTAGTTATAGGAATGCTAACTTCAGTTGCCAGAAAGGACCACTGACCAAGATGCCTGTGGTATAGAGAAATTTGATAACAGGTGTATGACACCACACCAAGATTTAAATTTAGTATGAGTTCCAGATGTGGTAGCACATGCCTTTAATACCAGCACTGCGGAGGCAGAGGCCGGTGGAACTCACTCTGGAGACCAGGCTGGCCTCCAACTCACAGAGATCCACCTGCCTCTGCCTCCTGAGTGCTGGGATTAAATGCACACACCACCAATGTCCAGCTTAATTTTTTTAAAGGTTTATTATATTTTTTAAAGATTTTATTTATTTATTATGTATACAACATTCTGCTTCCATGTGTATCTGCACACCAGAAGAGGGCATCAGATCTCATTATGGATGGTTTTGAGCCACCATGTGGTTTCTGGGAATTGAACTCAGATTTCTGGAAGAGCAGTCAGTGCTCTTAGCCTCTGGGCCATCTCTCCAGCCCCAGCTTAAAATTAAAAAAAAAAAAAAGTTTTATATTTATTTTAAATTTTGTGTATGAGTGTATTGCCTGCATATATGTTTGTGCACCATGTGTGTGCCCGGTATCAGAGGAGGCCAGAAGCATGGGATTCCTCTGGAGTTAGAGTTAAAGGTTTTTGTGAGCAGTATGTGGGTGCTGGGATCAAACCCATTCCTCTGCAGAAGTAACAAGTGCCCTTATTGCTGAGCCATCTCTTCACTCTGTACACATAAATTGAAAAAATATTAAAGATAAACCTCCTCAAAATCAAAGTGTGTTTATGAAGGAATTAGCTGATAAAATGGGAGTTAACTACATCCCTCTTTACTTCCTGCTTCAGTCACTTCCTTGTTTGACAGCAGCTTTTCCTTTATGTTTATCTTCTGGTAGTCACCCATGATCTACCAAAAATATCATGTTTAGTTTTATTTTCTGGCTTTTGTCATGCAGCCTTGCATGACCTGGCTGCTATGTAGACCAGACTGACCTCCAACTCAGAGATCAGCCTACGTCTGGCTTCCAAGTATTGGGATTAAAGGCATGTGCCACTATGCCCTGTTCCATGGTTAATTTAATTTTGTGTATTTTTCTTCAGTGCTGAAGATGGAACCCAGGTTCCTGTGCATGCTAGGCAATACTCTTATCACTGTCCTTCATAGTTGTTGGTTGAAATTAACTTTCATGAGACAATTTGCATAGTGAAAACAATGGGTTTCCTGGGCTCTGATTGCATGCCCACCAGACACCTGTTGAGTGCCCCTAAGCATCCAGGTGAGAAAAGACCCCTGAGCATCCAGCATGAGGGTCTGTTCGGTGAAAATGGCATTCTGTTTCTTCAAATTTGGAAATTCGAAGGACACAGGAGACAGCAAAGCTTTCCTTTTGTTTATTAAAGTGGCTATGTAGTGTATACCTGTTTGTATGTAGACATAGGTGTGTGTGTATATGTGTGTGTGTATACATGGAGGTCAGAAGTTGACTTCTGGTGTCTTCCTTAATCATTTCTCTACTTTTTTTTTTTTCGGTTTTTCAAGACAGGGTTTCTCTGTGTAGCTTTGGAGCCTATCCTGGCACTCGCTCTGGAGACCAGACTGGCCTCAAACTCACAGAGATCCACCTGCCTCTGCCTCCCGAGAGCTGGGATTAAAGGTGTGCACCACCAACGCCTGGCTTCTCTACCTTTTTATTTGAGACAGAGCCTCTCAATGGGACCTGGAGCTCACAGGCTCAGCAGACTGAAAGCCGGCAAGGCCCAGGATCCTCCAATGCTGGGAACACATTCAGGGGACCAATGCCCAGCTTTCCATGTGGGTGCTGAGGAACACACTCGGGAACTTCAGCAATTAAACCATCTCTCCATCTCTCCAGGTACTTAGCCAGCTTTCTTCTTCTTTCTTCTTTTTTCCTTAAAGATTTATTTATTTATTTATTTATTATGTATACAGTGTTCTGCCTTCATGTATCCCTGCAGTCCAGAAAGAAGAGGGCACCAGATCTCATTACAGATGGTTGTGAGCCACCATGTGGTTGCTGGGAATTGAACTCAGGACCTCTGGAAGAATGGGCAGTACTCTTAACCCCTGAGCCATCTCTCCAGCCCACCAGCTTTCTTATTATGTCTAGGAACTTGACTCTGGGTCAATGGGGGTCTTCCCTCCAAATTAAAGCTTTCTGAAAACACCTCCACAGACATACTTAACAGTTGTTTCCATGGTGATTTTAACAATTTGACAATGAAGATAAATACAGCTGGAAGGAAGGAAGGAAGAAGGAAGGAAGGAAGGAAGAAAGGAAGGGAGGGAGGGAAGGAAGAAAAGAGTGAGAAAGGGAGGGAGGGCAAAAACAGAACTATTCCCAGGACGATCAATAAAGACACTACCATAGTCAGTGGAGGAAACAGTACTTTTTTGTTTGCTTGGTTGGTTTTGGTTTCTTGACGTTTCTCTCTGTAGCCCTGGTTGTCCTGGAATTCACTAGGTAGACCAGGCTGGACTCAGACTGGAAGAGATCCACTTGCCTTTGCCTCCCAGGTGCTAGGATTAAAGGCGGGGTGGGGGGGGTGGGGGGTGGGGGGTGGGGGTGGGGGGTGGGGGGGGTGGGGTGTCTGTGTATCCCTGGCTGTCCTGGAATTCACTAGGTAGACCGGGCTGGACTCAGACTCACAGAGATTCACCTGCCTCTGCCTTTGAAGTGTTGGGACCAAGGGCATGTAACACCACTCCTGGCTCAACTTTTTTATAAATGGTACTGAATAGTACAGAAAAACAAAAATATTTGTGGAGGAAAATATAAACAAATAAAAATTAACTAGAAGTCAAGCAGATTTACTACAAAACTAAAATTGTAATTTCTCAGAAGAGGACATAAAAGGAAAATCTTAGTTTCCTTAGGACTGACAATGAATTTTTAAATATGATGCAAAAATTAAATCTAAAACCAAAAAATGACAAATTGGACTTCATCAAGATCAAAACCTTTTTTGTTTTCTTTTGTTTTTTTGAGATAGGGTTTCCTTGTATAGCTTTGGAGCCTATCCGCCTGCCTCTGCCTCCCAAGTGCTGTGGTTAAAGGTGAATGCCACCACCACCAACAACAAAATTAAAATTTTTACACTAACAAAGAAATCACAGATCTCATGAAAATATTTGCAAAATCTGCTTGACAAATTTTTGTTTTGCATAAAAATATCCTACAATTCAAGCCAGGCAGTTGCTAGCACCTTTAATCCTAGCACTGGGGAGGCAGAGGCAGAGGCAGACAGATCTATTAGTTCAAGACCTGGTCTACAGAGGGAGTTTCAGGCCAGGACAACACAGAGAAACCCTGTTTTCAAAAACAAAACAAAAACAGAAAAACCCTACAATTTGGTAAGACACCCTTGGCTACATAGTGAGCTTGAGGACAGTCTGGTATTTATGAGAACCTGTCTAAAAGAAAGACAACAAATCCAATTTAGAAAATGAGCAAGAGCTAGATGGAAATTGCATACCTATAGTTCTACCACTTAGGAAGGCTGAGGCAGGAGGATTGCACATTCCAAGCCAGCAGGGGCTATCTTGTGAGGCCCTGTCTCAAAAAACTAAAACAAAAAGATAAACTATGAAGGAGACTTGAATAACCACTTCATCAAAATGGCTAAGAAACATGTGTAACTAGTCATTAGAAAAATACAAATTAATACCACAGATCAGATAATACAGCCATGGGAAAACAATGACTAAAATTACTTCTTAATCTTACCAAGCTTTGGCCAGGCCTAGAGGAGCTGAAACTTGGGATCACTGGTGTTAAGGATATGCTACAAGTAGGTTGGGAAAAGAATAACACACTTGCCATATGACCCTACCATTCCTATGCTTGTATTATTTTTTTTTGGGGGGGGGAGTTCCATACAATGATTTGTACAGATATGTATGTATTCACTAAGTTTTATGTGTACTTGTCTCCAAACTAGAAACCACCCAAATTTCTACCAACAGAAAAAAACAAATTGTGTGGTATATCCATACTAAGGAACACTATTCACCTATAAAATGAAATGAATTGTCAATACAACATGGATACCTTAAAATATGCTACAAGGGGACTGGAGAGATGGCTCAGAGCACTGACTATTCTTCCAGAATAGTCCTGAGTTTTAATTCCCAGCATCCACATGGTGGCTCACAACCATCTGTAATGGTGCCCTCTTCTGGTGTGCACTGTTAGATAGTCAATGATAGACAAAATTTAAAAAAAAAAAATGCTACAAGAAGGCAGGTGCTACCTCCCTCTTAAATAGGATCCCATATTGACTAATTCTAATATATAAAATTCAACAGACTGTTAACCACAGTAATGACAAAAGATACTTCTGCAGGTAATGTAAACCTTTACCATATTGTTTTATGGAGATGAGGTTCCATAAATTATCAAAACATATCAAATTGTCCATCACAATTGCACTTTATTGTGTCAATTATACCTCAATAAAACTGTGACGGAGCTGATACGCTGAGCTTCTGCGGTCCCTGAAGGCTGCCAAGTCCAGGAGTTCAAGGCCAGCAAATAGAGAGATCTGGTCTTGTCATTTTCCATTTACTTCTTTACTTTGGTTTTTGACACAGTGTCTATGTAATCCTGGCTGGCTTGGAATTTGCTTTGTAGACTGGCCTTGAATTCTCAATCCACCTTAAGGTGTGTGGCACCGTGCATAGCTCCAATGCATTCACTTATTATTTTTGGAGACAGGCTTTTCCTGTATAGCTCTGACTCTGACTGTCCTGAACTTGATCTGTAGACCAGGTTGGCTCTGAACTCGAGATGGGCCTGCCTCTGCATTCTAAATCCTGGGATTAAAAGGCCAGTGCTACCATCACCCAGCTCCCCTGCATTTATTTTATTGGTTTTGTTTGTTTGAGACAGGGCTTCTCTGTATAGTTTTGGAGCCTGTCCTGGTACTCACTCTGTAGATCAGGCTGGCCTCAAACTCAGAGATCCACCTGCCTCTGCTTCCCCAGTGCTGGAACTAAAGGTGTGCACCACCACCACCACCAGGCAAAAGATTTACTTCTACTTTTAATGATAAAATTAAAAAAGCAAAGGCCAGAGGGCTATAGACAGTATGAGTCACCCAATCAATGTGGGTGCTTGGAAACAAACTCGGGTTCTTTGTAATAATCATACATGGTCTAAGCCACTAAGACAACTCTCCAGCCCATTTTAGTTTAAAAATTATTAGTATGTCTTAGGGTTACTATTGTTTTGATAAAACACCATGACTAAAAGCAGCTTGAGAAGGAAAAGGTTTATTTTATCTTACAACTTGTACTTCACTATCCAGGGAAGTTAGCAAGAAGTGAAGGCAGGAACCTGGATTTAGGAGCCAATGCACAGGGCATGGAGGAGTGCTACTTACAGGCTTGCTCCTTCCTGGCTTGCTCAGCTTGCTTTCTTATAGCAACACCCTGGGCAGATTACCTGTCTAGGGACTGCATCATCCACAATGGGCTGGACCATTCCCATGTGAATCAGTAAGAAAATGGACTACAGACTTGCATACAGACCAGTCTTATGGGGGCATTTTCTCAACTGAGAGTCCTTCATCCCAAATGATTCTGGCTTGTATCAAGCTGATGTAAAACTAGCCAGGACTGTGTGTGTATGTCTATGTATACATAAGTGCATATATACATTCACGCATACATGTGAACACACATGCCACAGTTCGCACACACCCGTGTGTGTGTGTGTGTGTGTGTGTGTGTGTGTGTGTGTGTGTGTGTGTGTGTGTGTGTGTGTGTGTGTGTGTAGGACAGAAGATCCCCTGAAGCAGGAATTAGAGGCAGGTGTAAGCCACTTGATGTGGGTGCTGGGAACCAACCCTAAGTTCTCCAGAACAGCAGCAAGCACTCTTAGCTGCTGAGTTCTCCCTAGTGCCCTACCCTGATATTTATTACTGGTGATGCCCCATGACGTCTCTGCTTTCCTTGTCAGATGATCACTCACAGCTTCCCCTGCCAGTAACTGACAGCAGAAATTCGAGGCATGATGGGGAGGTACAAAGACTGGCTCCCTTCTTCACTGTGGTACAATCTGTGCTGAGTCCCTCAGAGGCTCAGACTGAAGACAATCTCCACTTATACCGGTCTCCCTTTAGTGTTAGGCCTGCCCTACTTGCAGCTTTTCTCCTGAGAGCCCGTCCCTCATAAATCACCTCAAGAATTTTCATCTTACACTGTGCTTCTCGGGGACCCACTGCATAACACCGTGTTGTGAGGGAGAGTCCAGTAACTTCTGATATCAGTCTGCTTTCTGTTATGACACTTGAGACGGTGCTTTGTAAAGAAAAGTGAATTTGGAACTGGAGAGTTGGCTCATAGGTTAAGAGCACCTGCTATTCTTGTGGAGAACCCAAGTTCGATGTCCAGTACAAAGGACATCAACTCACAACTACCTGAGATCTGATGCCCTCTTCTGGCCTCCTTGGGCAGTGCACTCACATCCACAAACCCCACACAGAACCGTTGTGGGATATTAGTACACTATGTGAAGGTATATTGCTGTGATTGGTGTAATAAAGAGCTGAATGTCCAATAGCTAGGCAGGAGGTATAGGTGGTACTTCCAGGCAGAGAGAGGAAGTGCAGTGGAGATGCCAATAAGACACGGAGTTGGACACACAAAATGAAAGAAAGGTAAAAAGGTCACGTGGTAAAACATAGATTAATAAAAGCAAGTTTATTTAAGTTACAAAAGCTAGTGGGACAAGCTCAAACTAAGGCCAAGCTTTCATAATTAATAAGTCTCCCTGTCAGCCAGGTAGTGGTGGAGCACCCTTTTAATCTCAGCACTTGGGAGGCAGAGGCAGGTGGATCACTACAAGTTTGAGGCCAGCTTGGTCTACAGAGTGAGTTCCAGGACAGCCAGGGCTGTTACAGAGAAACCCTATCTCGGGGGAAAAAAAAAAAAAAGTCTCCGTTATTTGTGAGCTAGCTGCCCAAAGAAAGATTCAACTACATATGAGTAAAGTGGCTACCTCACAAGCCTGAGAACCTGAGTACAGGATACCACTAGTGGAATAAAGGGGGTGTGGCAGCCTGCTTCCGGTGCTGGGTGGGGTAGAGAGACAAGAAGACATTGGCCATTGACACCCATGCACCTCTACACACAATCTGCAGGGCACAGTAGCATCCCCCTGGGCCCTGGAGAAGGGGGTGAAGTACCAAGCAGGATCCCTCTGCCATACCTTCACTAACTCAACACATAATTCTCACACCTTGGCAGTGGCTGAGTGGTACCCCACTCCCAACTAGTTCATAGATACAATCTCTGGGAGCCCCTCAGTGTTATTGCAACTCCCAGAACACACTTCCCTGGCAGAAGTGGAGGTAGAGACGGAAGAACCCTAGAACTTATTGACCAACTAGCCTAGCTGATTCTGTGCTGTGAGCTCCAGGTTCAATGAGATACTCTGCCTCAAAAAATAAGGTGGAAGACCAGGCATGTTGGTGCACACCTTTGATCCCAGCACTCCTAGGCAAAAGCAAGTAGATCTCTGTGAGTTTAAGGTCAGCCTGGTCTACATAGCTAGTTCAGGACAGCCAGGACTACATAGAGAACCTGTCTTTAAAAAGCCAGGCATTGGTGGCACATGCCTTTGATCCTAGCACTCAGGAGGCAGAGGCAGGCGGATCTCTGTGAGTTCAAGGCCATCCTGGTCTACAGAGTGAATGCCAGGATAGGCTCCAAAGCTACATAAAGAAACCCTGTCTCGAAAAATAAAATAAAACAAACAAAAACCTAAATAAATAGCTGGGCGGTGGTGATGCATGCCTTTAATCCCAGCACTCAGAAGGCAGACAGGCAGATTTCCATGAGTTCCCGGTCAGCCTGGTCTACAGAGCAAGTTCCAGGACAGCCAAGGCTACAGAGAACTCTGTCTTGAAAAACAAAACGAAAAAAACACTAAACTAAATAAGGTAGAGAGTGATCAAGGAAGACACTAGAGGTTAACCTTTGGCCAGAGGTCACACTGCCCACACCCTTACCCCCCCACACAAAACAAACAAAAAACTGGGCTTGGTGGCTTATGCCTATAATCCAGCTAGAAGGCAGAATATGAATTCTTTTGTTGTTGCTGTTTTTTGAGACAGGGTTTTTCTGTGTAAACCAGGCTGGCCTGGAACTCAGACATCCTCCTGCTTCTGCCTCCAGAGTGCTGGGATTAAAGTCATGTACAACCACCACCCTTTGGAGGATTCTTATTAGTCTGGGCTACATAGTTAAGATCATGTAGCTAGAGCTCAACAGTAAGACTGTCTCAAAAGATCCCAAATCCAAACAACAAAGGCCTAAACAAAACCAGGAGTGCTAATACAATGATAAAATACCTTCACTTCCCTAGAACAGTACCTGGAACATAGCAAATGCTCAACAAATACTCTTAACTGAACACACTTTCTCAGAGCTTTACTGTCAGCACCTCTTCTACCCTAGAAGGCCTGGCAAGGAGGCATTGTGAGTCATAGCTGGCAGACAAGTGGGGTGAAGTGGTCCAGAAATGGGGCCAGCCCTGAGACAGCAGCTTGGGCACCTCCACCACATCTTCCAGGTGAGGAACATCTTTCAAAGAATGTCAGGGAACAGCGTTCTGGGGAGTTGTGACCTCAAGGATGGACATGTGGGGGCTCCCAGAGACAGTCTCCATGAACTAAATAAGGGTGGGGATCAGCCTGCCTCTGCCCAAATGCAGAAGTGTGTGTTGATTTAATGAAGGTGTGGCAGAGGTAACCCTGCCTCTATTTCTCTTTACTTCCACCGTGGGCAGGAGAGGTATTTAAAACAACACACCCTAGAATCAGCACTTTGCAAGTGTTGGGAAAAGAGATAAGAAGCAGTTAGAATGGGAATCTGGGCTTTAGAATCCTTGAGGTAGTAGTCAACTCTGCTGTTCAGAATCCCAGTCACGTTAAAGCTAGGCATAGGTTTAGGCTAACACACGTGTCCCAGGATGTCACTGATGACACTGGACTTTAATAAGCATGTTTTTCCAGCTGGACCAGGAGCATCTTGAGGTGTAGACAAAGGCTGTGCTGATGGTACCCTCTGTGCAGACCAGACCAGGCAAGGAGTTATGCCAGACATCTTACCAGACAAGATACTCTATAGAATCCATAATAATTTTGGCTTTGCAACCTTCAGCAGCCTCCCCTAAAGAGTGACATCTCAATTGTTCAGCTTGCCTGTACTGCACCTCAAGATGCCCTGGTTCATCTTTCTAGCCTACTTTACTGCTATTCTCAGAGCCAACCCTATCCCCAGACTCTTCCACACATCTGGAACGTGACAGTCTTGCCCCACTGTCTCATAGATCTCCATTACATTCCTATTCCACTTAGCCTGACCTACTTGCTCTGCTACTGACTGACACTCCCCATCCTGCCGCTGCCATCCCCACCCTGCGGTCCCTTCCAGCTGCATATCAGAGAACAGGGTCCCCAGGCCTTTTACCTACATTATCTCTTACACACCCACAAATGAAGGGTCCTTGGGGAGTTGAGTTTGGTGAACGAGGCTGTTACGACTATGTAGGAATGGGCCCTCCCAGTGGCCTGGAACTGCAGAACCTGGACACCCTGGGTGGTGAGGACAGCCTGTTCTGAGCAGGCCACTCACGGGCCCTTTGCTTCTCAGCAGTGCCACTGGCCGGCCTTCATCATTCCGGGACAGCAGGGCTCCAGACACCGACGCGCCCCGTGTGGCCCACCCACGCTTCGCCCTGGAGGCCCTCGAGGGCCTGGCCGCGAACTACGCGGGCCAGCTGTGGGAGCAGCTGCGGCAGTTCTGGTTGGACCACTTCTCGCGCCGCTTCTCGCCGCGGAGGCCGCCGCTGCGCCGCATCACATCCATGTCCACCTTCTACCTGCTGGACTACCGCACGCGCCAGGCCGAGCTGGGGCTGAACTACGGCTCGCCGCGCACCCGACTGAGCGACGAGGCCTTTGTGTTCCGTGGCGGTCGCTGGACCGCGGAGAGGCAGCGCGCGCGCCCGCGGTCGCCGCTGCCCTCGCCCACTGGCGCGGCCTGGAAGCCACCAGTGCAGCTGATCAAGAACCAGGTGCTGCTGGAGGAGAACAACTACCTGAAGCTGCAGCAAGAACTGCTCATGGACATGCTAACCGAGACCACCGCGCGCCTGCTCCTGCTGGAGAAGAAGGTGGACGGGGAGTCGGACTCCACGTCCACGGCGCGCGCCTGGCAGAGGAAGATGCGCAAGCACGAGGCCGCGAGCATGCTCGTGATACAGCCGCGCGCTCTGGAGTCGCGCGAGGTGACGCAATAAAGCCATGCGTAAAGCTAGCTGCGCATGCGCGTCTGACTTCGCCCGGCCCTGTGGTCCCGGTGGGGTGTATCGCTTGAAGCCAGGCCTCCTGCTCTTTTGCTGGCGTTGTGTGCGGTCCAGATATTCGGGGTGCAGGGGGCAAGAGAGCGTGTGGCTGTCGGGCTGAGGAGAAGTGGGCAGACTAGAGGGTTGCGCTTGACTTTTTCTTGATCCAGGGCCTTAAAAGCAGTTTCTTGAAACCTGGGGTCCTTCTTTTATCCCCGCATTCGTTGGAGTGGTTCACTTCGTTTTGTTTTCCATTCATGTCTCCGTTAGGGTCCGATTTTCTCCTACATGGACTAAAGGCATCTATTTGACCTAGCATTTAAAAAAAAAAAATGCATTGGGAGCCGGGAAGTGGTGGCATTTAATCCCAGCACTCAGTAGGCAGGATAATCTGAGTTCAAGGTGAGCCTGGTCTTCAGAGCGAGTTCTAGGACAGCCAGGGAAAAGAGAAACCCTATCTCGAAAAACAAAAATGAACCAAACCAAAAAAAAACAAAAACAAAAACAAAAACAAAAAACTACACTGAGGCCTCACAGTCTCACACTTAATATAACGCGTGGTATGTGTGGTGTGTGTGTGTGTGTGTGTGTGTGTGTGTGTGTGTGTGTGTGTGTGTGTGTGTGGTGTGGTGTGTGTGGTGTGTGTGTGTGTGGTGTGTGTGGTGGTGGTGGTGGTGGTGTGTGTGTGTGTGTGTGTGTGTGTGTGTGTGTGTGTGTGTGTGTGTTTATGGCAGGAAAGGTCTGAGTGTTAGAGCACTTGTCTAATACGCAAGGTCCTATGTTCAAACTCCACTACTACAATAGTTCATTTTTGAGGTAAAGGTCTCTCTATGCATGCTGGGCTTAAAGAGGTGTGCCACCACACCCAGCAGCAAACAACTCATTAAACTGGTGGTTGTGGAAGAGCTGATAAGACACCTAAGAGACAGGGGTTGGAGAGATGGCTCAGAGGTTAAGAGCCCTGAATGCTCTTCCAGAGGTCCTGAGTTCAATTTCCAGCAACCACATGGTGACTCACAACCATTTATAATGAGATCTGGTGCCCTCTTTTGGTCTGGAGGGATACATGCATACATAATAAATAAATCTTTAAGAAAAAAAGACACCTAAGAGACACATGTGAGAGGCTGAGTCACACCAAGGGGAAAGTGTATTTGACTCTTTGGGGGGCTCTTCTCTAGAGACCAAATACACATCCCTTGTAGAAAGCAGAGGTCATGAGACCAGAGCCTTATAAAGCACTCCAAAATTCAATCTACCTGAAGGAGACCCCACCCCACCGCTCACAGCTGGGGCTTCCTCCTGGACCCCAGATTAGACACAAACCACACCCAAACACCTGTTTTCCCAGAGAGATCCTTTATTCTGCGAAGAAAAGTTAAAGTGGCTGCTTTCTGACTCAGGCAGAAAAACTGCAGCAAATGATCTTGTAAGTGTAACTTTTAAGAGGAGAAACGGGGGGAGGGCGTGTTAGAATGGGCTAGGATGCACTGGAGAGATGGCTCAGCAGTTAAGAACACTGGCTGCTCTTACACAGGACCCATGTTCAATTCCCAGCAACTACATGGCAGCTCACAACTGTAACTACAACCCAATGCCCTTTCACAGGCAAAACAAAACACCAATGCACATTAAAAATAAATAATAAAAAAATGAGCTAGGATGTGGTGGTATAGGAGCTAGAGAATGAGGGAGAAGGGAAGGGGATAAGGGAAAGGGGCAGGGGTATTTGTTCCTGAGGGACAAAGGAATGCCTCTGGGTAGAGTGGATACAAACCTGGCACATAAGAAATGGGGTTTATAAAGTAAAATGGGACACCCCCCCCTTTAGGGTGAGGTGTTTAATCTTAATTGGGCATGTTAATTAGGTGAGCCAAAGGAGGGGCTTTTGATTTCTGGACTTTAATACTTTGATAGCTGGACCTTGGTAGTCGGCTTCAGGAGGAGGAAGAGGCCAAATAAGGGAGTAGTAGCTTCAGGAATGTAACCTAAAGGTTTTTAGCAAGGCAGAGGAAACTGGGAAGAAGAGCAAGGCCTGCCAGAGCCACTCGAGGAGGCTAGAGGAGGCTAGAGTCTGTTCACTACCTACTAGTTCAGGTAGCAGATGGCAACTGAAATGAGAGGAAGGGCCAGGAAAAATGGTCATTGGTAAAGAGTGCCATACCGAATGGGATACAGCATACAACCATGTGTTCCTGGTTTGTACCTGTAATCCCAGCTAGCACTTGGGAGTCTGAGGCAGGAGGATTGTTTCAGTTTCAAGACCAGACAGGGCTACATAGTTGTAGGCCAGCTTGGGCTACAGAATAAGTCCTTGCCTCAAATACACATACATACATAGGAGCCCCAAACCAACCAACCAAAAAAGAAACTCAGAACGGGGCCAGAAGTATATCTGTTTTGTAGTTTATGAAATATCTGTTTTATGTTTTGCCTACATGTATGTATGTGCACCATATAATTGTCTCGTGCTCCCTGAGGTCAGAAGTGGGCACCAGAACCCCTGGAGCCAGAGTTAGGGATGGCTGTGAGCCACCTAAATACTGAACTCAGGTCCTCTGCAAAAGCAGCAAGTGCTCTCAAGCAATGAGTCATTTCTCCAGCCCTGTATCAGATTATTTTTCAATTCATAGACAATTACATATACATAATATGGTATCTTAGAAGACCCGAGTCTAAATAAGAAATTGTATTTTATACACACTTTTTACATGTACCCTGAGGTAATTTAAATTAATGTGTATGGTATTTTGTCTGCATATATGTCTGTCTGTCCATCAACTGCACACAGTGCTCATGGAGTCCAGAAAAGGGAGTCAGATCCCCAGGTACTAAAGTTACATGGGTTGTAAACCTCCTTATGGATTCTGAGATCAAACCAAGTTCCACTGAGCCATTGTTTCAGCCCCTATTTGGTTTTTTGTTTTCTTTTCTTTTCTTTTCTTTTCTTAAAACAGGATCTCACTCAGTAATTCTCTCAGTCTTTGTTAGAATAACATCATTCTCCTGCCTCAGTCTCCCAAGTGTCAAGATTATAGGTATGCATCACTACAACCCCTGGCTTATGCAGCCTGGGGATCTGACTCTGGGCTTCTTGTATGCTAGGTTAGCACTCTACCAACTGAGCCACCTCTCTAGCCCCAAGATAATAAGTCAAAGGGGGAAAGGTTGTTCCAGTTCATGACCTTAGAGGTTTTAGCCATAGCCTCTGGGACCTTTGGTTGCACAATGCAGCATGGTGAGAGCATATGGAGGAATGACTATGTTCAGAGGCAGGAAAGCAGAGAGGATGGTTCCAACAGACCTTCAGGGACATTCAGTTAGTGACCATCTGCCTTCTTGTAGGCCTCACCTCCTAAAAACTCCTCCATCTCCTGACAGTGTTGCAGGCTTACAGTCCTTGGCCATGGCGATGCTGTGTTAACAGTTTCTTCTGAGACTGAAACATTCCATCTATAGAGAAGCTCCTTAAGTGGAAGGCAATTCAAAAATAGCTTCAGAAAGTCTCTGAAACTGACCAGATTCACTAGTCCCTATTTGCCAGAGTAAACCACAAAAGTTGAGAGTCCCTCTGGGATGAACAAAAGCTGAGTTGCACAGGCAACTCTCAGAGAGCTAAGCAGTGAAGACCCTGAAACCAGACAAGTTGCCTGGAAGAAGCAGACACCAGCTGAGCTCCCTGGCAGAGGATTAGACTATCCAAAGGACCACCAAAGGCCACTCTCTCACTTGCTGAGCTGCCTGCAGGCTGTGCAGTACCATCCAGGTTCCAGTTTTGTGAGCTATCACTCATGCTCGGGTGGGCTTTGGTAACACAGCTGTCTTTGAGTCATTTCTGCTCCTGTAAGTAATCCCCCACCCATATTCCTGTCAGTAAAAACAATAAAACTCATTGGCTCTCCCAAACTGGACTTTGGTGATATCCATACTTTGGAAGATAAGTGTGCTGCATCTCTCCAGGAAGAGTGTTGTTACACAACAGGCATATAGGCCTTTGGGAGACACTTCAGATCCAAACCATGAAAGTACTGTTTTGTACTGGTGAGATCGTGCTCTCACTCAAAAACTTTCAGGTTTTAGAGTGTTTTGGATTTCAGGTTTTTCAGTTTAAACTATGTTAGCAAAACAAGGGAACAGGAGCAAAATTGATTTTAAAAATTAGGTTGGAGGTGGTGGCATACCCCTTTGAGCCCAACACTAGGAAGGCAGAGGCAGGTGGATCTCTGTGAGTTCCAGGCCAGCCTGGTCTACAAAGTGAGTTCAAGGACAGCCAGAGCTACACAGAGAAACCCTGTCTCTAAAAACCAAAAATCAATAAATATAAAAATGAAAATTAGCTAAGGGATTGGAAAGATGACTCAGCAGTTAAGAGCAATTCCAATTCTGTAGAGGACCAGAGTTCAATTTTCAGCATCCACATGATGGCTCACAATTGTAACTCTGGTTCCAGGGATCCGATGCCCTCTTCTGGCCCACACTGGCACTGCACACATGTGACTAACACTCAGGCAAAAAAAATCCATATACATAAAAATAAAGATAGGATCTCTCCTTGGCTTGAAACTTACCAAGTAGGTTAGGCTGACTAGCTACAGGTATTTGCCTGTTTCTGCCTCACCAGGGCCTGGATACAAGCACATGCCATGTACCTGGCTTTTTTTCATGGGAGTTCTGAAGACTCCACTTTGATTGTTGTGCTAGTGTTTTACCAACTGAGCCATCTCCACAGCCTGAGAAGCACAACTCACAAGGGGAGAAAAGAGACGAGCATCTTACTAGAAAACAGGAAGTACATGTAAGACCATGTGCAGGATAGAGGGAGGCATAGATGTGACCGCTGGGGGTGGGGAGGGGCACACAATGCCCATGCTGAAGGTACTCTGGCAAACTCAAAAGTATGGCCAGCATGGCTCTGGCAGGCTTTGCTCTTCTCCTGTATTTCCTCTGCCTTGCTAAAAAACCTTTAGATTACATTCCTGAAGCTAGCCTGCAAGGTCTATTTCCTTATTTGGCCATTTCCTCCTCCTGAGACTGACTACCAAGGTCCAGCTATCATAGTATTGAAGTTTAGAAATCAAAAGCCCCCTTTGGCTCACCTAATTAACATGCCCAATTAAAATTAATCACCTCACCCTAACACGGGGTTTCCCCTTGTACCTTTATAAACTGCCATTTGCCTATAGGCCACATCTGTCTCCTCTCTATCCAGAGGCAGTTCTTTGGCCCTAGGGGACAAATACCCCTGCCCCCTTTCCCTTGTCCCCTTCCCCTTCTCCCTCATCCTCTATCTTCTGTTTATCTTTTATTTCCTGCCTTCTGTTGCTCTGGGGCAAATAAATCTCCCTCGTGCTGAGAATTTGGTTTTGAGGGCCCTAGCCAATATCTTTCCTTTCACATGCTCTGTAAGAGATCATCAAAACATGTAAGACAACTGGGGAAAAATTGTATGTGTGGGCAGATGTTTTGTGTTGATGCTATGTGATGTGGTTTTTTGTTTGTTTTTTCTGAGACAGGGTTTCTCTGTGTAATAAGCCCTAGCTGTACTGGAACCAGCTCTTGTAGACCAGGCGGGCCTGGAACTCACAGAGATCTGTCTGCCTCTGCCTCCCTAGTGCTGGGATTAAAGGTGTGCTCCACCACTGCGTGGCAATATTTTTAAATTTGTGTGTGTGTGTGTGTGTGTGTGTGTGACGTAGGAGTAGTGTCTGTGGAGCAGTAGGTAGCACTGGAGCTTCTGGAACTGAACTTACACGTGATTATGAACTACTGTGGGTGCTGGGAACTGAACTGAGTCCTCTGCAAGAACACCGAGTACTCTTAGGCCCTGAGCCACCTCTCTAATGAGTGATCAATTGATTGATTGATTTTGACATGGGGTCTTAAGCTCTGGCTGGCCTGAAAATCACTATGTAGACCAGGCGGCCCCTGGACTCACAAAACCTGCCTGTCTCGGTCTCCTGAGTGCTGAAAGTAAAGGTGTTTGACACTACACCTTGCTCAATCCATCTTTCTTAACACTTTTGTAAACTTGGTACTAACTGGCTCAGTAGACTGTGCATTGAACATTGCCTCTCTTATGCCCAATTCCTTCAGTTATACCTGTCCTTCCTCTACTGTCCCATGTTCATAGGGACATCAGCTAGCAAAAACTAAGCTAGCAGCCACTTCTAGGTCCTGCTTTCTTTACGGCCACCATGAATTGAATGCACCCTTGTACAATGAGCCAGAATAAATGCTTGAGTAAATATCTAAATAACTGAGTGCAAAGTTTCAGTCAGAAAAAAATGAACAGCTTTGGAGACAGAGTGTGGTAATAGTTGTACACCATTGTGTACATCCCAACTTATACAGTCCCAGTGGGTCCACCTCTAGGACTGCATAAACTGAAAAGGGCATAGTGTGCATACCTGTAATCCCAGTGCTCTGTCAGAGGTGCAGACAGGTCAATTGCAAGTTCAAAGTCATTCTTTTTTTTAAAACAAATGCAAACAACCAAATAAATAAATTAAAATCAGGTGGAAAAAAAAGAGGGCTATCTTAGTTGGTAGGATGCTTTTCTAGAATGTACAAAGCCCTGGGTTTGATCTCCAACACTGTTACACCTCTGTAATCTCAGCACTGGAGAGGTGGAAGCTGAAGGAACAAAAGTTCAAGGTTATCCTCATCTATATAGCAAGTTCCAGGCTAGTTTGAGATACATAAAATCTTGTATAGGAGCTGTCTAGAGACATCGATCTAAGGAAAAAACTGTAGACAGTTTTTTTAAAACAAATTCAAACAACCAAATAAATAAATTAAATCAGGTGGAAAAAAAAGAGGGCTATCTTAGTTGGTAGGATGCTTTTCTAGAATGTACAAAGCCCTAGCATACATCCATATGGCTGCTCATAACAGATATGCAGAACCATACTGTATGTATTACTGCATTAGCTGGATTATTACTATGTAGCTATGACCAAACTACTAAATTAAAGAATAAAGGGTCTTATTTGACTTTTAGTTTCACAGAGTTTAGTCTGTGATTTCTTTGACTCATGGCTTCGGTAGAACAACATGGTAATGGGAGTGTGTGATGTTTTGTTTTACCTAGTGGCAGAGAAGAAGTAAAGTTACTAGTCACTCTTCTGTTGCTGTGATAAAATATTGTGGCCAAAGACACTTAAAGAAGAGAATTTGGGGGGCTGGGGAGATGGCTCAGAGGTTAAGAGCACCGACTGCTCTTCCAGAGGTCCTGAGTTCAGCAACCACATAGTAGCTCAAAACCATCGTTATGAGATCTGGTGCCCCCTTCTGGTGTGCAGATATGCATGAAGCAGAATGTTGTATACACAATAAATAAATAAAATCTTAAAAAAAAAGAAGAGAATTTGGGGCCAAAGAGATGGATCAGCAGTTAGGAACACTTGCTGTTCTTGCATAGGACCTGGTTTCAATTCTCAGCACTCATATGGCAGCTCACAACCATCTGCCACTCCAGTTCTGGGGAATCTGACCTGACACCTTCTGACTGCTGCAGACTCCTGAAAACACTCAGGCATCTGCACATAAAGTAAATATTTAAAAAAGAAGAGAGTTAGGCCGGGCAGTGGTGGCACACGCCTTTAATCCCAGCACTTGGAAGGAACTCTATGAGTTCGAGACCAGCCTGCTCTACAAGAGCTAGTTCTAGAACAGCCTCCAAAGCCACAGAGAAACCCTGTCTCGAAAAACCAAAAAAAAAAAAAAAAAAAACCAAAAAAAAAAAAAAACTTTAAGATGGGTTACATGAACTGGTGAGATGGCTTAGCAGGTGAAAAGCACTTGTGCTAGCCTGCTGACCTGGGTCTTACCACTGGTGTAAGAGGAGCACTGACTCCCAGAGGTGTCCACTAGCCTCTATACATGCACACATCATACATATACACAAATGATACATGCACAATAATAATCACTTTTTTTTTTGAGACAGGGTTTCTCTGTACGTTTTGGAGACTGACTGTCTTGGAACTCTCTTTGAAGACCAGGTTGGCCTTGAACTCACAGAGATCCACCTGCTTCTGCCTCCCGAGTGCTGGGATTAAAGGTGTGCACCACCGAGGCCCAGCAATAATCCCTTTTGTAAATAGGTTTCTGGTTAGGGTGGTTCATGCCTTTAACCCTAGCACTCGGGAGGCAAAGATAGGAGGATCTCTGTAATTCCTAGACCAGCCTGAAGAGAAATGTTCTTAGACCCTGTCTTGGAAAAAACAAAACAAATACAAAAAAACAATGCTGAGTGGTGGTGCACGCCCTTAATCCCAGCACTTGGGAAACAGAGACAGGTAGGTTTCTGTGAGTTCCAGGCCAGCCTGGTCTACAGAGCTACTTTCAGGACAGTCAAGGCTATACAAAGAAACCCTATCTTGAAAAACAAAAACAATAGCAGAATAAAATAATACAAAAAATACAACAACAAAAAAAGAAAAAACAAAAACAAGGGGGCAGGAGAGATGGCTCCACGGTTAAAAGCACTGACTGCTCTTCCAGGGCCCTGTTTCCATTCCTAGCATACATCCATATGGCTGCTCATAACTGTCTACAGCTCCAGTCCTAGGGGATTCAAGCCTTCTTCTGGCTTCCATGTATACTGGCATAT
This sequence comes from Cricetulus griseus, assembly GCF_003668045.3. NCBI lineage: Eukaryota > Metazoa > Chordata > Mammalia > Rodentia > Cricetidae > Cricetulus > Cricetulus griseus. Next base: position 64,829,668 of record NC_048600.1, read on the forward strand.
AATGGTGACCATATATATGCAGGCAAAACACTCATACACATAAATTAAAATAGTTTTGTTTGTTTTGTTTTTTGAGACAGGGTTTCTCTGTGTAGTCTTGGGTATCCTGGAACTTGCTCTGTAGGCCAGGCTGGCCTTGAAATCACAGAGGTCCACCTGCTAATGCCTCTTAAGTGCTGGGATTAAGGGCATGAGCCACCTCTGCCTGGGTTAAAATGTTTTAAAAACTAAAAAAAGCCAGGCTTTGGTGGCATACACCTTTAATCCCAGCATTAGGGAGGCAGAGACAGGTGTATCTCTGAGTTGGAGGCCAGCCTGGTATACAGCAGGAGTTCGAGGATAGCCAAGGCTACATAGGGAAACCTTGTCTCAGAAAAAAAATTATATATATATATATATATATATATATATATATATATATATATATATATATTCTAAGGAATATTAACCCTCAGTACATTTTGAACACAACTTGAGATTTAAATACAGAGATTGACCTTGGCTGAGGCGTTAGGGAGCCAGAACCAGCCTCCACAAGATTCAAAATCTGTTAGTTGGGCTGGGGGGTGCAGCGCAGAGCACTTGCCTAAGCTGGCAAGGCTCCGGGTTCCATCTCCAATGCCACAAAAACGAAAAATTTGAACACAAAAGCAAATAATTCGAAACAAGTTTTTCTAAGGAATGCGCCTAGGGAACTGAAGAGGGCGCAGAACTGCAGAACCAGATGACCAGGGATGAGGCTCGTGGGCGGAGCTGTGAGATGCCTTCCTCCCCACATCGATTCTCATTGACTAGTTTAAAATGGTTGCCAAGCCATCGCCTGACAGTGGGAGAGCCATCCTATTTCAAGCCAGGAGGCGGCAGTGCGAACGCCACAGGGGCCCACCTGGCTCTCCCGCTGCTTCTCCCAGGTCACTGAAGCTTTGGGGAGCTGTCATCTGAGCAGGCCAGATGCGGGGGAGGGGGGAGCGCTGAACCCCCAGTTCAGTCTCAGCCTTCTGATAATCCTTGCAACTCTGAATTTTAATCCAGCCCTCCATACATCTAGCCAATCTGTTTTTTGAGACTGGGTCTCCCTGCCTGAAAGTCAGAACGGTCTACAACTTGCTCTTCAGACCAGGCTGGCCTCAAACTTGTGAACCTCTTGCCTCTGCCTGCACAGTGGTAGGATTATGGGCTAAAAATCAGATCCATAAGTAACCGAGTGTTCAGCATTAAGGCAGTTACAAATACTCAGAAGAAGAAAAAAAAAATCCATTCATGTTTCCACTATCAAAAGATAGTTTATGAGAACATTTTAGAACACCTGCTCAAATATATTCTTTTTGTGTATGTGTATAATTATACATATTTCATAAATCTGAGGACTATGCCCCGCTTGCTTGGCTTTTAAAGTTCAAAAGCTTATGCTGCCAGGCATGATGGCACACACCTTTAATCCCAGCCCTAGGGAGGCAGCGGCAGGCATATCTCTGTGAATTTGAGGCCAGCCTGGCTGTTACACAGAGAAACCCTGTCTTGAAAAACCAAAACCAAGCCGGGCGTTGGTGGCGCTCGCCTTTAATCCCAGCACTCGGGAGGCAGAGGCAGGTGGATCTCTGTGAGTTTGAGGCCAGCCTGGTCTCCAGAGCAAGTGCCAGGACAGGCTCCAAAGCTACACAGAGAAAGCCTGTCTCGGAAAACAAACAAAAACAAAAACAAAAACAAACAAACCAACCAAAACCAACAACAAAACAAGACAAAAAAAAAAAAACCACCACCAACAACAACCAAAAAACAATAATAAACCAGTTTCATCAGCTTTAGGACTCACTACTTCATTAAGAAAAAAAATTCTGCCCACTAAACTCTGACATGCCATTTATTTTAAGTTATATTCATATTTTGGATAAGTTAAACTGGAAAAAACATGTTTTACAATTGCTGAAAAAAGATAGTGAATGTTTTCATGTCTGGATGGGAATGGGTGTTTTCAGGGTTTGGTTTTGTTTTCCCGAATAAACCTTTTTTAAAATTTTTGTGTATGAGGCCAGACATGGTGGCAGAACCTTTAGTCCCAGGACTTGGAGTGGTAAAAGCAGCCAAATTTGAGGCCAGCCTGGTCTACCTAGTGAGGTCCCTGCCAGTCAGAGCTACATTATGTATGTATGTGTGCTGCTGTGTATGTCCCATGTGTGGGTGCCTGCTCACAGAGGCCAGAAGAGGGAATCCCTAGGAGTTGTCCAGTGTGAGTATTGGAAAGTGACCTCAGGTCCTCTGAAAAAGCAACAAGTGGTCTTAACCACTGAGCATCTCTCCAGCCTCTCATATAAACCTTTTTTTTTTTTTTTTTTTTTTTTTTGGTTTTTTGAGACAGGGTTTCTCTGTGTAGCTTTGGAGCCTATCCTGGCACTCGCTCTGTAGACCAGGCTGGCCTCGAACTCACAGAGATCCGCCTGCCTCTGCCTCCCGAGTGCTGGGATTAAAGGCGTGCGCCACTGACGCCTGGCTCATATAAACCTTTTAATAAGTAGACTTATTATCATGGATTAGATTGTACATCACATTTGCAGATAAGAAAGTCTTCTAGGCTGAGATAACGGCAAAGCTACTGCTGCTTAAAGAGGTGCCAGCCCCACATGCATTTTTACCCTGAAGCAGAGGCCAGGGTGCACACCACCCTTTAGACACCTCAAATAGTGAGAGAGCTGCTGGTGTGAAATATGTGAAGCACCATCTGACCCCTCATCTTTCTGCTGCTGCAGAGCCCACATAAGACATTCTCCCTCCGCTAGGCTGGAAGCGTTAGACAGGGTCACCATCAGTAAGGACGAAACAGTATTAGGCAGAAGAAGAAGAAGCTACATGGACAATCTTGTGTCTTCTAGAATACAACAGTAGGGACTGGGGAGAGTAAAGGCACTTGCTTCCCAACATTGGAGTTTAGTCCTTCACTCTAAAGAGTTTGAGCCTTACTTATTAGATTTAATATCTGAGGCCAGGCGTTGGTGGCACACACCTTTAATCCCAGCACCCAGGAGGCAGAGGCAGGCAGATCTCTGTGAGTTTGAGACCAGCCTGGTCTTTAGAGCGAGTGCCAGGATAGGCTCCAAAACAATACAGAGAAACCCTGTCTTGAAAAAAAAAACAAAAAAATTAATATCTGAAGTATCTTCTGCTTAATCTGCTTTGTTGCTGGAACTCACAGAGATCTGCCTGCCTCTGCCTCCTGAGTGCTGAGATTAAAGGCGTGTGCCACCAACGCCCGGCAAGGATTTTTTTCTGTGATGATTATACATTGTATTTACTCCTATTATGGAAGATGCTCCCCATATACAACTAGAAAATAATCTAGAGAAATATTTTAGGAATGTAGCTATGCTGTTAAAAGGGGAACTCTTTTCTTTTCTTTTCTTTTCCTTTCTGAGACAGGGTTTCTTTGTGTAGTCTTGGCTGTCCTGGAACTCACTCTGTAGATCAGGCTTGCCTCACAGATCCCCCTTCCTCTGTTTCCTGAGTGCTGGGATTAAAGTCACACACAATCGCTGCCTGCCACAACTCCTCCCAACCCCCTCTAACTAACCCCCCTCCGTTTAGGTGAATATCTGGAAGTCCTAAATTGAGGTGATTCTCTTATCTCAGCATCTCAAGTAGCTGGGAATATGGGCACACCCCTGTGCAAAGTGAGAAAGACGACTAAAACATAAACAGGTATGTGTGTCTCAAGATGTAGTTCAGGAGTAGAGCAGGTTTGCACAGTCTTGGGTTCTGTCTCTAGCATGCATCGCTCCCTCCCATCTAATCATAAACCAATAATAAGACCAGGGCTCTCAAATGCTGTAATTAACTAGAGTCCTTTTTTTGGCAATCGATTTCATGATGTAGGGGAGAATATATATGCTAGGCTAGCATTCTTCCACTATGTACATGCTAGGAAGCACGCTACCATTAAGATTTCTCCCGCATTCTTTTTAAGACAGTTCCTCACTAAATTTCTGAGGCTGCCTTGAACGCACTCTGTTGCCCAAGCAGGTCTCGAAGTTGCATTCCGCTTGGGCTGGACTTGTGTTCTTGCTTTTCATCAGCCTTCTTGATGGAAAGACTCACCTTTCGAGGATCTCAGAGAGTGTTTTCCATCTTCTCTAGATCCTTTACAGATGAGGTCATGCACCGTTATTCTCCCTGCCTGTTTGATCTGAGTTTCCCTTGCACCTGAAGTTTCTCGTTACACAGCTCCTGTTGCTCTCTAGCTGAAGGCTATGATGCCCTCCTGTATACTTAACACCCTTGTGCAGGCCTAACGAGTCGAGTTATGGCCGAGTCTGCGCACTTTTCCTTTGAGTCCTCCATTTTTCTTTGTTTTTTCGAGACAGGATTTATCCGTGTAGCCCTGGCTGTCCTGGAACTCGCTCTGTAGACCAGGCTGGCCTTGAACTCATAGAGATCTGTCTGCTTCTGCCTACTTTTGCTGGCATTAAAGGTATGCACCACCACCGCCGGGCTCTCCATTTTTATCAAACTATCCAAAACACATTCGGTCTCCTTAATATTGCACTTGGGAGGAAAATGTATTTTGCTTGTAACCTCTTGTGATGGCACTCAGTGGTTTACCACTCTGTGGCGCCGCCCAACACTGTTTCATTGTTAATTTCTACAAGGGCTGGCTGGGGTGCGTCAGATAGTCAAATCCAGAGATTCCGGGCATCATCCGTTCTCTGCAGTTCTGCTCTGAATGCAGTAACTTTACGCATTTATCGTTGTCTGTGCACACGGGGTGACCCGGGGGCATTCTCGACCTCGGTGACTTCACCTGGGAAAGACGGTGGTGTGCCGCAGAGCTCCGGGGCTGAGTCCTGGACTCAGCCTTCGCTCGCGAGGCGCAGCATACAGAGCACTTCTCGTGCGAGGGGTTCGCAGAGTGCGAGTTCGTTGGGCAAAGTGGGGTACAGGACTCTGGCTCGGGCACTTGCAGCCCGTTTGGGCCCGGGGCTGAGCCCCCCAAAACGGCAGGTAAGGGGACAGGCACCGGGTGCCCCGCGGTGACAACGGCTTTGCGCGCAGGGGTGGGGCGGCACCTAGAAGATGCTCGGCTCTTCAGCTCCCATCGGTTTGGGGGAAGAAAGGCTAGGACTTCCTTTTCCTCGTGCTGGCTTTCAAAACTGACAGGAGCCGGGGTGCAAAGCTGCGGATTAAGGGTAGAACAACAGACTCTGCAAACCGCGAACTCCGGGTTACTATCCAGTCCCTACAGGGAGCTGATTGTCGCCATTCCCCTCCCCCACTCTGGCGGGTATGTCTAGAGAACGGTTTGAAGGAAGACGCATGCGCATGAAGCAAAACGATAAACCGCTGAGACGCCAAGCGCAATAGTTGCAAAAAGGCGCAGGCGCGGAAAAAAAAAAGCCACGGCCAGTTTATGAAGAAGGTTGAGCCCAAACGCATGCGTGTAATAATCTGACGGCGGGAAGAGGGCCCGGTTTTTGACACTACGCATGCGTCTAATCTCTGTGTGACGCAAGTGGGCGGGGCAGACGACAGGGTGCGCGTGCGCAGAGCTTGTCCGAAGGGCTTTATTTAGGCTGCGCAGGCGCCCGCTAATCACTTCTCCTCAGCCACGCCGAGGCTTTGTGTGGAGGTGAGTGGTCGTCTGACTTCGTTTGCTGCTAGAGCCCTTCGCGGACCCCTATTTTTGTGACGATTGCTTATCCCCGAACCTAGGTTATAACCAGAGGGGCCGTGGCAAGCTCAGGCTACCACAGGGAGCCGCGGGTGTCCCGCCGGCGTGGCAGCGCCGCCTAGGCCTGCAGGCCGCGCCGCTTCTATTGTGTGAGGTGTCTGAGGAGGCGGAGCGGAAGCGGCGGCCGCCATTTCCTTGCCTCCACCAGGGCTCTAGGCCGGGATCTCCTTAGCTTAGGGCCTCAACACTGAGCGCACAGAGTGGCTTCGGGCATCGGGTTGCTAGCTGAGGTCGGGTTGCATGCTTGAGTTTCCAGGGTTCAGGCATCTGCACAGGCGGAGCTCCTGTCGCGGCGCCCGCAGGGCGCCTTGAAGTGGGAGGGCCATTTAAATGACTATTTCTCAGATTGTTGCTAACACACACCCCCACCCACCCCCACCCCCGCGCCCTGCAGTCTGTTTCGACGCCAGGACCCACGAAGAGACGATGATGCTGGGCGCAGAAGGTGGAGAGGGCTTCGTGGTGAAGGTCCGGGGCTTGCCCTGGTCCTGCTCCGCGGATGAAGTGCAGCGGTTTTTTTCTGGTGAGTTGAAGCGGGAGTTGTCAGTGGAGCCCGCGGCTGGGCTGGGGCGGGGCGGGGCGGACCTCACGGGCTCCCCCTAGCGGGGCGCGGCCACTAGTTCTGCTGGCTGCTCGCGCCCTGCTGCCTGCTGTTACGCAAGGATAATTGCAAAATCCAACCCCCCCCCCCCCCCGTCTCCCCTGGGGATGCTGGCGCCCCGGCGGAATTTTTCATCTTTTCTGTCTCTAAGCACCAATCCATCCATCCATTCCGAATTTGTTTTTTCGGAAGATTTAAATAAAGATGTAATTTCTCCCTCACATTTGAGAAAAAAAATTGACAAGCAGTAGTTGGATAAATAATAGTAATTAACTCGCTCTAGAAGTCCTACTGCAGGTGTTTGCATATATTCACTTGTAAAGGGGCTTTCTGCTTCAGAAAGTTCATTTTTCATAATTGTGCTCTAGATCTAATTACTTAATATACTGGCTCCCATAACTGAGGACGCTGAAGTTTTAGCGGCACTGTAGAGTTCTCTTTACATTTGTAGGCTTCTTGAATAATTGCTACCAGAATCTTGTTCCCAGTGTTGTAAGAAGACTGGTTGGGAGTTTTATTTTGAAAAGGTTTTGTAAAAAGGTACTTGTAGTGTTGACCTTACTATCTGAATTTAGCTGTGGTAACAGAAAACAACCTGTAAAACAAGAACCAAGTATATTGGAAGCAATTGCAGGGGCAGTTGCCGACGGGGGTTGACTTGAGCTGTGCAACTTGGAGCCTTTAGTTGTTAACATTGATCCCCTCTTGGGTGAGTATTGGGCCGGAGTTTGAATGAGAAATTATCCTGTGGCTGCTGGTAGAGTAATGCTGACGAGGTACCCAAACCAGAAAATACTGTGAAGTCACCAGGTCCAGATGAGATTATTCTGAAATATTGCACAAAAAGGTGGTTAGTGGAAACTTGAAGGCAAGGCGCTAGTTTAATTAGAAGTTGCTTTGAGTATTGAGTTACCTTGATGAATTAGGAATATATCTGAGGTAATTTGATGGTTCAAATGCGTGGTTGGTTTAGTATTTACAGAGTGAAATTTTTTTTTTTTTTGTGGTGACATGAATATGACTTTCTGTATCACCCAGGGGTGGTTTTAGGTTTTAAATTCTGTATTAACAGTTGTTTTCTTTTCAGACTGCAAAATTCAAAATGGGGCCCAAGGTATTCGTTTCATCTACACCAGAGAAGGCAGACCGAGTGGCGAGGCTTTTGTTGAACTTGAATCAGAAGATGAAGTCAAATTGGCCTTGAAAAAAGACAGAGAAACTATGGGACACAGATATGTTGAAGGTTTGATTTACATTGCCCTAGTAACAGTAATTGTTTAAACACATAGAGGTCTTACCCCTTCTGAATTTTAGGTATTTGACCGCATGGAAAAATGGTCATCTAAGGGAGTTTATGGCAGCTCTTCTAGTTATCTAAAAACCCAGGAAATCTGAACTTTGTTTTCTAACTTAATTGACTAATTCTAAGCACCTCTTTCAGTATTCAAGTCAAACAACGTTGAAATGGATTGGGTGTTGAAGCATACTGGTCCAAATAGTCCTGACACGGCCAATGATGGCTTTGTACGGCTTAGAGGACTCCCTTTTGGATGTAGCAAGGAAGAAATTGTTCAGTTTTTCTCAGGTATGTAGTCCTGTTTGTTGCTGAGCAGTGAGGTATGACAGTTTCTGGTGACATGATTTAGTATTATATTAGTAGACTTAAAAGTTGAGTAGTCTAGGTTCTTAAGTAGGCTGTTGAATATCCGTTGTTGAATTTACATTTTCTTCCTGGAGACCTTCAAATAACTTAAGCCCATCTTAAAGGTGGAAATTAGAAGTACTTCCAGAGTGTTAACTTTGCCTATATTTAGTATTGTAGTTCAGAGTAGACCTTTGAGGATTCTACTCAACCATCTTAACTCCTTCCTCATATTGCTGTTTAGCAAAATACTTCAAGTTAAAGGTAAGCTCTTTTAACATTAGATTAGTGTGAGTTTAGATTGTTATGCTTTATGGTATTTGTTGTAAGATAACTTATTTTGGGTCACAGGACCAGAAGTATTTCAATTAGTCTAACTGTAAAAATTTTTTGTGAAAGAAATTTGACTTAGCCAGCCTATTAGAAGTCAAAGTCAAAATGTAGCAAGCGTAGGTTGAATGCTTGTAGTCTCACTATGAAAATAGTATATAGAAAGTATTTTAAAGTTGTTCTGGGCCTAAAGTATTTGAATGTTTTTATGTTGACAAGCTGATAGGATTGCATGTTTATCAGAATGTTAAATATTTTAAAATACTATTAATATTCTTGATGTCATTAATGGAATTAATCTGAAATCCTTTTATGATTTTTATTTAGCATATGTATTAGTACTTTGACTTAGAGATGTATAAATTCATAATTTGTTAGTTTGAAATCAAGTATGTTTTGTTTTATCTAAATTGGTGAGAATTGAATGCTATCTGTCAACGTTAAATATGAACATAATTTCATATCTTCTAGGAAAGTGCTTTAAGGCCTTTTTGTAAGCTTGGGAATGTATCCACGGGAAGGATTTTTCATAGACGGAATTTCCAGAAGTGAATCATACTACTGTTAGAGCATATAAGAGTGCATGATTGCTGTGTAGATAGTTATTGTTGAAAGTTTAGTTTGTATGTTTGTCAATTATGATTCTTAAGTAATGTTTTCAAATTTTATATAAACTGTTAAAATGTGTAATTTTAAGCTTGAAGTTCCAATAACTTAAAGAATTGAAGTATATAATGAGGTTAAAGGTGTCTTATTTTACTTAAACTTGTTATTTTAATGCTTAAAATTTTATAAAATTTTGTATAATTATGTTGTTGCATAGAATAAAATGTTTTAATTGTTATTCTTAATGCACCCTCTGGAGTATCAAGATTTTTTTTTAAATGTGTATATTGTGCCTTGGGTGTGTTAAGAATTGAGTTATACTTTGTTAATAGTGGAACTTCTTATTATTGCAATGCATATTTTAAGAGTACTTGTTGAAAGCATACCATTCACCTAAAGTTAAAATTCTGGTTTATTTAAAGCTATAAGAAGAATCATTTCTGGGCTTGTGATGTTAATATTGCCCCCCTACTGGGGTTATTTGTCCTTGGGTTGAAGGGTTGGAAATCGTGCCAAATGGGATAACATTGCCGGTGGACTTCCAGGGGAGGAGTACGGGGGAGGCCTTCGTGCAGTTTGCTTCACAGGAAATAGCTGAAAAGGCTCTAAAGAAACACAAGGAAAGAATAGGGCACAGGTGGGGATGGATGGTTGGTTGGATATGTCACTTTTCTTATGGTAAACAATTAAATCCATATTCTCTCTGCTTAGAAGGAGGAAATGACCTATTTCCTATCCCCTGTCAATTGATAACCTGCTATAACTTCTAAATTCTTTCTAGTTAATGTATTGCATTCAAAAAATTAGGTTTTAAAATTATCCCTAGTTTATTTGGGCCATCTTTACAATTTTGTAGGACTCTTAGCTTACTTAACCCAATCAATAGTCGAGAGACTATGGCTTTAAAAAATTAATGCAAACCTGTCTAGCTGTAATAACACCCACATAGGAAATTAATATTACCATAAGAAAATGTGATACTTTCTGATCTTGTTTTTAAAGTTGAAATGCAACAAACTTTCTTGCTGTATAAATATTCTGCATATGTATTAATAAGCATAGCTTTCAAGAAATTGTCACAAAAGGTTTTATTCTCTTTGCTTGTGACTATTTTTCATTGAAGCATGCGCTTTTTACCTATGCTGATTCCTACTAAAAGCATAGGCTGGGTATTGGCGAAAATAAGTGTGTAGTGTGGGCTAGACTGTTGGTGGAGGCTGGCTTTTTAGCCCACTTGCTATACATGCTGCCAAAGAATTTAAGAATTGAAATACTGAAAGTTGAGTGGAATTCTTCCCTCCTAAACCCAATTATTTGTAATACTCCTCTCTGCCTCTAAGGTTGGGCTCTGCCTCAGAGGAGTTTTTCTTTTTTCTTTTTTTCTATAAAGTTTAAATAGTCTTTTGACTGAATTTCTGGTCATTGCCTATGCAAATGTAAGAAATCTGGCTTTAAATATTAGTCAGTTTCATGGCTATGACTAAATTGTTTTTCTTGTATAAATAAGTAACTGTATGACATGAACTAATGTTTTCTCTCCCCTCCCCATCCCCCTTCCTTTTGGACAATGCTTTAGGTATATTGAAATATTTAAGAGCAGTCGAGCTGAAGTTAGAACTCATTATGATCCACCACGAAAACTTATGGCCATGCAGCGGCCAGGTCCCTATGACAGACCTGGGGCTGGCAGAGGGTATAACAGCATTGGCAGAGGAGCTGGTTTTGAGAGAATGAGGCGTGGTGCTTATGGTGGAGGTATGTATGTATGTGCTGTTATATGCAAGGTTGAACCAGTTTATCTACATGTTTTTTTTTTTTTTTTTGTATGACTAAATTATACTTCTTATCTTTTAGGCTATGGAGGCTATGATGATTACAATGGCTATAATGATGGCTATGGATTTGGCTCGGATAGATTTGGAAGAGGTAAGGTAAGAATTGAATTTCTCAATTCAAGGGTACTTACACACTTGTCCATCTAGACCTCAATTATTGTTTTTCAGGAATGTCTGACCACAGATACGGGGATGGTGGATCTACTTTCCAGAGTACAACGGGACACTGTGTACACATGCGGGGATTACCATACAGAGCTACTGAGAATGACATTTATAATGTAAGTTTTCAGAAAATCACTTTAGGTATTTACAGCAGTAAAAATGTGGGGTGACCACAATAAAATTTAGATTTAAAAGTTAACTTTTTTTGAAATAATTTGTATTTTAGTTTTTTTCACCACTCAACCCTGTGAGAGTACATATTGAGATTGGACCCGATGGCAGAGTAACTGGTGAAGCAGATGTCGAGTTTGCAACCCATGAAGATGCTGTTGCAGCTATGTCAAAAGACAAAGCAAATATGCGTAAGTGTAATTAAAGTGCTTGTAACCTCAGGTAGTTAATTGACAAGCATTTAGAGTAGAGGAATAGAATAGTAAGGATATATAGGAGAGATTTCATTAGTTGGGTAGCTTGGATGTATTGACATTTTGGGATTTGTAAATTTTTCCTTAATTGATAGTGTTTTAAAAGCTAGTTCTTAAGTTCTAACATGGGAGTTTTCTTTTTCTTTTCACCAAAACATTTGTGATTCACAAGTTACTTTTAAATTGCTTGTTTTCTTTTACCAACAAACATTTTCAAACTTTTTTTTTCTCATTTCAGAACACAGATATGTAGAACTCTTCTTGAATTCTACAGCAGGAGCAAGCGGTGGTGCTTACGGTAGCCAAATGCTAGGAGGCATGGGTTTGTGTAAATATCACTTTAGTGTCTTTTTTTAAGCTAACCTTGTATGCCTTTTCTCTCATTTCAGAACACAGATATGTAGAACTCTTCTTGAATTCTACAGCAGGAGCAAGCGGTGGTGCTTATGGTAGCCAAATGATGGGAGGCATGGGCTTGTGTAAATATCGTTAGTTTTTTTAAAAACCAAAACATTTATATCTGTATAAGTAGTTAATAAGCTAAGTTAATATTATAATTAGCATAAGAGTTTGTTACCATAATAATTTTAAGCTACAATAAAAATATTAAGTTAGCAAACAAATTCAGGCAAAGTAAATTTTGTAATTACTATATTAAATTACTAAAATCTTGTAAATAACATAAACCTGCTTAGGATAGCTTACTTAAAGTAGATACAAGTACTTTTGTTTGGGGGAGGGGACTATTGATTGTGTTATAGTATCTGTCTATAAAGTGTAAGTTTAAAATACTTAACAAACATAAGGTTTAAAATTTTTATTTGGTAACATAATTACTTGGGCATAATTAACTAGGTGTTCATTGATACCTGTATAATATCTAAATATATATCAAGCTAAGGGGGAAACCCCACTAAAGTTTCATAAGATGATCAAAAAATGCCTCTACTTAGTGAATCATGTGTACTTAGTCCTCAACCCTTTGGTTTATAAACACTGAGCTAGCTAAAATGATGAATATAAAGGTTAATATGGTCATAGACAGTCTTGTCATAGACAGTAGGCAGGAGACAGTAATTTAAGATCAAGACTGGAAAATCGTAGACATAGAATTACAAGCCCGGTACCACCAGGTACCACATTGGATAAGGAGCAAAGCTCTAATGTTCTCTTAACTTAACAGCAAACCAGTCCAGTTACGGTGGCCCAGCCAGCCAGCAACTGAGTGGTGGTTATGGAGGTGGCTACGGTGGCCAGAGCAGCATGAGTGGATATGGTAAGTTTTTTTTTATATACCTAGAGTAAGTTTTAGGTTGGTTTGTCTAGTTGGGCTCCTTTTGAAAAGAGGAGGGGTATTAATATGGTTTTTATTACAATTCTTATTAGTATAATTTACAGAAAGTCATTGGGAGGAGGGGGATGTATCCTAGTAATTGCAATTTTGGAATATTGTCAAGGCAGAAAACATCTCTGTTCGTTTATTAAAATAATTAGCTTGCTTTTCTGTTGTAGCATTAAATTTTTTGGAGGGTAATTTTTAAATATTAGGCTGGTGGTTGGGTTCAGGACAGTATTTTACTAGTCGGTTAACCTAGGGATGGTTTTATTTATTTTTTTTTCAATTGGTCTAAAGAATGGTGATTTTGGTATTATAGTCTTACCCTACAAAATCCTTTTGCAGACCAAGTTTTACAGGAAAACTCCAGTGATTTTCAATCAAACATTGCATAGGTAAATATTTTCTCAAAAAATAATTTAAATTCCCAATAGCAAAGACTGATAATGTTGTGATAACACTTTTCTATAGCAGTCAGTGACTCTGACTTAACTCCCTGGAGGCTGCCATTTTGGGCACAGTGAGTTGCCTTTAGTCCAACTTTTGTCCTCTCACTTCTTGCCCACCATGAATAGGCAAAGCAAAAGACTTCCCCTGTGTTCCCTATTCATACACATCATTCGATGAACACATAGTACATGTTTATGGTAAATTTTTAAATGCTTTGTTTAGCTTTAAAAACTTGGAAGTAATTTTGCAATTTTTGAAAAACACTAGTTTTCCTTTAAACTTAAAATTTCCACGTTGATCCTGAAGAATCCACTTAAAATGGTAGCACAAGAGTCTGGCAAGTTGGTACTGCAGAGAAAAGGGTTTAATTGAAATTTGTTTGGAGTCGGGATTCCCTTTTCCCAACATGCTTCTCGCCAATTGGACAGCAGCCATTTGCACTCGTATACCTTTTAAACTTTTTCTTGGAATGTTATTTTATTTGATTGGTTATTTGACACTATTCCTAACTTGTCAAACTGATCTCTTTGCAGGTAGCCAAGGAGCAGTGAACAGCAGCTACTACAATAGCGGAAGCCGTGCATCTATGGGCGTGAATGGAATGGGAGGGATGTCTAGCATGTCCAGTATGAGTGGTGGATGGGGAATGTAATTGATTTTGATTGATCACTGACTCTTGGTCATTTTTTTTTTTAATGGAAAAAAAAAAACCTTCAGTTTAACAGTTTTGCAATCCAGCCTTGTGATTTATGTCTACTCTCTTAAGTGAACATTGGCATCACTCAAAGGACTAAGGTTCAATGTTGAATATAGTCACCTAGGATGATGATACAGTGAACTATAACTGTTAAACAATTCCCAGCTTTTCTCTAGTTACTGTAGGATGTGTGTAAGCAGTAAGCGTATTTAGGTTAAAGCAGTTGAATTATGTTAAATGTTGCTCTTATACATACATTACATTGAACACTGTTGATGCATGTTGAAAAGACATGCTTTTTTGTAAAACTCTATAGGAGCTGCGTCTACAATTAAAAGTGAAACATTTGGCATGTTTGTTCTAATTTCATTTGATAAACCTGTAAGGCACGTGAGTTTAAAGCTTTTCTCTTTTTTTTTAAGTTGATGGAGAAATTTTGAGACGCAATACCATTACTTTAGGATTTTTGGTCTTGGTGTTTGTATGAAATTCTGAGGCCTTGATTTAAGTCTTTCATTGTATTGTGATTTCCTTTTAGGTGTATTGCGCTAAGTGAACCTTGTCAAATAAATCTTCCTTTTAAAAGCTACACCTTGTCGTATCTGTGCTTCAGTGTCATGTGATCTTTCTTTGGTGCTTTATTCCTACCTGGGGTCATATTCCATGTCTCTGACTATGATAGAAAGGCTGGGCTACATAGAGAAACTGTGTGTGTTTTGAGACAGGGTCTCTAACTGCCCTGGTTGTCCTGGAACTCCATAGACCAGGCTGGCCTCAACTCAGATCCTCCTGCTCTGCCTCCCTGGTGCTGGGATTAAAGGTGTATATCAACACCACCCTGGGAGAAAAACCTCGAAAAATAAAAACAGAACCAAACAGAAAACCCAATAACTTGGAGACAAGGTCTTACTGTGTAGCCTTGGCTGGTAGAAGTAAAAATTCCTACAAGTAGCCTCTGAACTTCATTTGTAAGATGGTATATCCATATAGACAACAAAAATGAACCTTAAAAAAGTTTAATGCTGGACATGGTGGCACATGCCTTTAATCCAAGCACTAGGAAGGCAGAGCACTAGGTAGGAAAGAGATCCTCTGACCTCCAAAGTAATGCTGTGGCTTTACTGACTAGTCTGCCACGCTCTGGCTCTGCACATTATATGCTTAAATGTTCCTCTGTTCAGGCTGGAATTTGGTGTCAAAACTTGATGATAGCAGCTAAGTATTGGAGGTTTAGGACCTGAATCCATGAATAGTCCAAGTATTATGTTGCTTGGTGGGTAGAGTTGAAGTTGGGAGAACAAAGGAGAAAACCCTGAATACTTGTGTAGGCCAGATGGTGGGTCTTGATGTGTGCTTTTTATTGAGCAGCAGCATGAAAATGGAGGTGTTACCCTGCTTCCTCTTGTGTGCAAGTGAAAGGTGTGACACTCGGAAGTTAAGTGACTTGACTAATGGGCTCGGAGCCCAAGTTGGGTACACTGAAAAAGGGACAGAGTTAACTAGAACAGTTTGGTATGTGAACTTAGTGGGAAAATTGGATCCTGTTTGAGGTTAGTAAAGGGCTCAGGCAGAGAAGGAGCAGGCTTCTTTGGCCCTTTTCACTGTGCCTGCCATTTAGAACATGGCTTTGGAGCTGCTCAGGTCTGGTTTTAAATCCTGGCTGCAGTCCTTGGTTGTAGGATTTGGGATAAGTGAGGGTTGGGTAGTGGCAGATGAGAAACATCCTCTTATCTGTAGAACATGGGCAATGGGTGCTGAAAGTAAAACACCAGAACCAGTACTGACAAGCAGGAGGAAGTATAGACAGGCTTGGGTTGGGACAGAGTCTGGACAATTAACAACCAGGTCAGGGAATTGGTGAGAAGTGAAGGTGTCAATTGTGAACAAGGTTTTAACGGTCTAGAAGGGTGGGGAAGTACAAGGACAGGTGGACTGGCTGCCTTGTCTAGCTGAGGTTACAACCTTCAGAGTTTCAGGCCAGCAAGATGTCCCATTAAGTAAAGGTGTTTGCTGCCAAGCCTAATCATCCCTGGAAGCCACATGCTGGAGAGAACTCATTCTAGTAGGCTGCCATCTAACCTTGAACGCTGGCACTTGTCTGCCTCTGTCCCATGCCTGCCCAAAGAAGTCTGAGGCCAGTTTTCAGTAAATTGTTGAGATAGTCCAACATCTATAAAATAGGCTTTGTGTTTTGCTAGATATGGTGGCACATGCAATTCCAGTACTTGGGAGGTGGAGGCAAGAGGATCAGTTCAAGGCCAGCCTTGGCTGCATTTGAATTTGAGACCAGACCAGGCTATTTGAGACCTTGTTTCAAAACAAAAAGGATCTGTGTTAAGTGAGTTAAGGATCTATTTGCAAGCTATGTCTTGAGCACTTTCAAGGCAGGCTAACTGAGGTATACAGTGGTCATTCTTGGGTCATTTCTACTTGACTGCAATGAAGATACAACCCCAGTGCAAGTCAGGCATCTGTAAATATGTACTTGAACTTTGGTGACAGGCTTGATCCACCTGGGTGGAACAGCCTTGAGTCCAAGCAACACAATAGCTGAAGAGCTCAAACCCAGCAGGCCCTCCTCCCCAAGCGTCACTGAGCCCTTCATAGGCAAGCTGGAGGCCAGCACTTTGTACAAGAGTGAAAAACAAAATATTTTATTGCAGGGCTAAGTAGGTATTGATGGGCAGGATGGCAAATGCTAGATACTGAAGCAGACAAGGCACACTGACACCCATGAAGTTCAAAGCACAGCAGAAATCAAGGTTTCTGTGGGATGTGGGTAGGATTCTATATTAGTGCAACTGCTGCAAAATAGGTTAATCTTTTGAAAAGTGAAAGTGACAGTACCAAAATCATGAAGTTACACCTGTACCAAAGCCAGGATATAACCGAGGACACAGAAATGTCGGACTAGAGCTGGCTCCATACAAACCATGGAAAAATGCTCAGCTGTCACTTGGCGCGGTCTTCAGAGGCTGAC
The DNA here is from genome assembly GCF_003668045.3 of Cricetulus griseus. NCBI lineage: Eukaryota > Metazoa > Chordata > Mammalia > Rodentia > Cricetidae > Cricetulus > Cricetulus griseus. The sequence continues at coordinate 64,846,451 of NC_048600.1, forward strand.
AGTCTGGTGAGGATTTCATTCTTTTCTTTGATTCTCTTGGGTCATTGCAGGTCTCTGGAGGCCCAGAGTTTGGCACTGTACCGAGGCTTTCCACCACTCTTGAGGATGGAGGTCAACAGGCTAAGGTCCCTTCTGGTGGGGCTGATGGCCTCAGGAGGCTGTGGAGGAGCAGCGCTGCAGGAGCAGGGTGTGACAGCTGTCACAAACACGCACTGGCTTAGGGTAGGAGGGCAGGGCCAGCTCATTGCTGGAGCAGGTATTGCAGAAAATGTGGCCACAGTTTCGGCAGTGGTGCTAGGAGACAGGAAAAAGGCAGTCAAGACAATTGGGGAGATGCAACCCACACCTACCCTGCTTTGTGAAGCCTGGCTTCTGTAATGGCCGTATCTTAGACCCAACATGCGTTTAGACAGTTTCTCCTGCCTGGGGGCAGACAGTGGTGCTTATAAATCTGGTACTTACTGGGGTTGGGTTGTTTGTTTGTTTGTTTGTTTGGGTGGGGAGATAGGGTCTTACTATGTGTCACTCTGGCTGGCATGAAACTTGCTTCTTTGTCTCTGCTTCCTGAATGCTGGGATTAAAGACATGTGTCACCACACCTGGCTGTGTTGGGTTCTTTGGGCATGTGATGGATGCCAAGCTCAGCCTGGATAGCCTCTTCTCCTGGCTCTATAGAGAATCAGGCTAGACTGCCCAGGATGTTCATGTGGGGATGGCCAGACTCAGCCTTCAGCAGGTCTTGACAAATGGGACGGTCATTTCCAATTCTGAACTTAACCAAGTTAGGCACTTTGGCTTTCTCTTTCCCACAGATGAAAGCTACTGATGTGAGGGGGCAGGAGAGGTGGTAAGCCCACAGCTGTGGACAGGCTGGCGTGGTAGACCTTCCCTGTGTAGTGATCCCTTAAGCTCCCAGCATCATGTACTTCCAAGTCCATCCTCCATCTAGTTGGTCTTTGATGAGGCAGTTCAAGGTCCTGCTACCATGGACCAAAAAGAGGGACCCAGGACTTTCGGTTCCCAGAGCCTGGCAGGAGGCTACATGGGTAGAGACAGACCCAGTTCACCCAGTGAGGTTCTGTTGACCTGACCTTACAGATTCCCATGGCTGGGTGCTAAGTCAGTCCTGCTGCATACAGAGGACTGCCAATGGTATACCCACTTGCAGCAAGCAGCTCTATACAGAAGCCATGCTGCCCCAAGCATGTCAGTCATTAAAGGACATGGGCCAAGGGCCTCTAGCTAGCTAATAGGCATAACTGTAGTGCAAAGACAGAGAGGAGAATCCATGGTGGGAGTAACCCCTACATACCTTTCTTCGGGAAATGGAGAACTCCTTCTCACACTGCTTACAGTATGTTGCTTCATCATCTTTCAACCATGTGTGGCCCTGAGGAAGAAAAAACACCTAAGAACTTCACCTCATGTCAGCTCTTGGTTGGCTGCATCTTGTGATTGCCTACTCTTCTTGGGAGGCCTTGTTGCTTCACCAGATATAGGCCTGGAGGACTAATGGAGCCCTTTCTCTCTTATCGGCTGTAGGTGGCATTCACATATCTGTACAAATTTTGCCTGCTCTAAGCATCCTGGCCTCGATCAAAGCTGGTTCACTCAAGATGCTCCCCTGCCCTTTTAAGAAGTTTCCTATAGCTGAGGTCATCACAGTCAAACTGGTACCTGCAACCCCAGGCCCAGCCTGAGACATGATCCCATGACTAGCTAAACTGGCAGGAGGGTAGGCTAACCAGATCTGAGCTAGGCTCAAACAAGTGACATGGACTTCTGCAGAGGGACAATGTGTAGGGGAAGAGTGCCTTTAGGTTCAGTGAAGCTCTTCTGCACACCGGTAGCCCTACATCCTCAAATGGCTCTGGGAGATAGCTTAGCTACATTATCAAGAGAAATTGGAGGCTCTGGAAGAGTATGTTTTGCAAGTTTTTACCAAGAAAAATTGATCTGAGGTGTATTAAAGCCTTAGGAATTCTGTAGTGATCAGAGGGGTCAAGGGCCTCTTTACTGTGCCAGAGTAGCAGGCTTCTGGGACTACCTAAGGCACCCATACTCTAGAAAGCCCTTCTGGAGCTATCTGTTGCCACTGTCAAGCAAATACTGCATGGCAAGACAATCCAGGGTCCATACACCTGCTGATTTGGAGGTAGCTGCACAGCTTGGCCTCCCACTGTGAAGGAGCTCCTTTCTGCCTTTCAGCATCTGCTCTGCTGTGGCAACCGGTGAGGCAGGCCCTACCTGGCATCTTGTGTGTGCAGATCAGAGAGACCACCGTCTGCTAACTTCTCAAGCACACAGCCCTTCAGAGACAGTCAATTGGCATAGTGCCTACCAAGAGCTTGGGTTTAGAGTAACTGCACCAGAAGAGTTATCCTTTAGCTCACACCTGTCCACCTGCAGCAATGGCATCTCAGACATGCCTGAGGCACTATGTTGTCACCATTGTGAGCAGTCTTTATTTTACTTTGAGACTATATCACTATGTAACCCTGGCTGGCCCGGAGCTTGCTACATAGACTAGGCTAGCCTTGAAATCAGAGATTTGAGTGTCTTTGCCTCCAGAGTGCTGGGATATACCACTGGGATAAATCAGCTGTAAGCGATTTTTGCTAAGTATAAGTAACTTTAATCTAATACCTTCAGCGCCTTATTTACTTCCTTTATGTCTTCCATCTTGAGTTTGGACCTGTAAAAAAAAGACAATTTTTTTTAACTAGTGAAAGATTGTGACATAGCTATTGTAGTGACTATGACATGTGTGGGACACTGGAGTAGGAAGAAGACAAAACAGGGATTCTCTTTCTTTTCTTTTTGAGACAGGGTTTCTCTGTGTAGCCCTGGCTGTTCTGGAACTCACTCCGTAGACCAAGCTGGCCTGGAATCACAGAGATCTATCTTCTTCTGCCTCCCTAGTGCTGGGATTTCAGGCGTGCGCCACCAGGTAAAACAGGTTCTTCTAAAATGCTTTCCCATTTTGGTGTGACCCGAGGTTGTATTACACTAAAACACACACACACACACACACACACACACACACACACACGCGCGCGCGCGCGCCTCATGTGTCTGCATCCTGGGACTATATGGCCTAAGAGCGGACTTGCAAGCCCACAAGGGTCAAAAAGTGGCTCTGCCCACTATTTAAGAATGGTGAATGAGGCGAGCCATGGTAGTGCATGCCTATCTCTCAGCTTCTACCTCCCAAAATGGGGGAGTAACAGTGTCCACCAACATGCCTGGCAATAGGTCCTGCCCCCTTTTAGGAATAGGGTCTGTCTATGATCCTGTATTAGAACTCATTATACAGACTAGGTTGGCCTTGAACTCACAGAGATCTGTCTGCCTCTGCCTCCTGAGTGCTGGAATAAAGGTGTGTGCCACCACACCTGGGGACTTAAAAGTTGATTAGTCTAAATGCTTTAGATCAATGGGTGTCAAGCCATAGGTTTCTGAGAGACAGGCTGAATCAAGCCAGAGCTTACAAAACAGCATCAGAACATTCAGAAACCACCATGGCCTTCATTAGTGACCAGCAGGTGTCACTAGCGAGTAGCCCCTTACCTGTCCAGCTGCACAAAAAGGCCAGCAGACTGTTTGGACCAGAGGCTGTCCCAGTGGACAGGCCTTGGGAGACCAGGTCAAGATGGCAGCCTGTTCACACAGATCTCTAGGAGACAACTTGGGAAGTGTCTACAAGTTCCCAAGATACAGAAACTGCAAAAGCTCCTAGAGCTGGCGGCAGGGCCTGAGAATAAGGCATTTCCTCCTTATATAACAGCATCAGAACACTCAATCACTGTGGCCTTCATTAATGACCAGCAGGTGGCCTCTTCCCTGTAGAGCAGAAAAAGTTTAGCCAACTTATTGGACCAGAAACTGTCCCAGCATGGGCTTGCACGAAGGGGGAAAGTGACTACTTGGGCAGTCCTGTCTGGGTTGCATGTGTGGCTAACTCTGCCACAGCCACATAGCTTAGCTCTGAGGGACATGGTGACTGAGTATCTCCAGAGAGGATTCCAAAGCTAGGTCAGGTGGTGGTGCTGAGATATCTCCAAAGTCAGCAAACTACTGACATCTTTGAGGACCACTGAATCTGACTCTGTCCATCCAGTGTGGGGACAGGAAGAAGGGAGTCCCAGATATAAACCCAAGTAGTCCCCTCCAGCCAGCTCCACATCTGCTTCTGATGAGTGCTGCTGGGCTACCCAAGGAGCTGACCTGTGCTTAGCATGGGGACAGACACTTTGCCTTGTGTTTGCTCAGGGAGATCAGGCTGGGGTGGGGAAAAGGGCAGAATATGGCAAGAACTGAAGGGACCAGCTTCCCTTTTGGCAGCCATAATGGCCGAACACGTGCTTCTATGACCTTGTCCTAGACACTAGAAAGTTAGATGCCTGCCTCTTGACAAGGAACCAATCAGAAGTTAGCTGGTGGTGCTATGCTTTATGGCTCTGGGTGTGCTTTACGGACAAGCACACAGCAATGACGTAGAGAGCATAGCAACCACCCTGGGAGGGCCTATGGGCCATAACAACCAGCTGACCAATCAACACAAGGCAAACCCTCCAAGCCTGGAGGCACACCAATCCTGAGCCTGTGTATACCCCTAGACACTCCCCTTACGCTGCCCTATAAAGATCTGTGCGCAGCGGCTTCAAACTGTCTTTGCTAGCCATCCGCCATGGTGGGTGGGTCAAAGACCCGAGCTAACATGGGGTTAGCTCGTTAAACTACAATAAAGCCTCATGCAATTTGCATCAAGCTTTCGCCTCCATTCTGTGATTGGGGTGGCCGAGGTCCTGGGCTAAGATTCTGGAAGCCTCAGCTTTTCCAGGGTCTTACAGAACCAGGTCAGGAGAAAGCAGAGTGGGGTATGTAGAAAGGGTCAGGCAGGGTGGGATACTGCCCTGTGCATCTCTAGAAGGAAGCTGGGAGAGAACATGAATGAGTAACCTTTGTTTGCATCTGAAAGAGGCCAAAGCCAGAACATTCATTTTCCAGCAGCCATGACGGTGCAGAGTGTGCTGTGATCCTGGAATGGAGGCTGTGGAAGGACTTACTACAAGTTCAAGGCCAGACTGAGATACATAGTAAGGCTATCTCAAATCAGTCTCTGGTATTACACTTATACAACAAAGTAGAAGACCTTGGGGCTGGAGAGATAGATACTCAGTAGTTAAGAGCACTCCCTGCTTTTCTAGGGGACCTGAGTTCAGTTGCCAGCATCCATGTCTGATGGCTCACAATTGCCTGTAACTCCAGCTCCAGAAAACCCAATGCCTTTGGCCTCTGAGGGCATCAGCACTTATGTGAACATAACTGCCCCCCCCCACTGCCCCCGCCACTTAAAAATTAAAATAGGCCAGCCTGGTATACAAAGCGAGTTCCAGGACACATTCCAAAGCTACACAGAGAATCCCTGTCTCCAAAAACCAACCAACCAAATAAATAAAAATAAATTATTTAAAAAACAAAATAGGAGTCAGGCGTTGGTGGCGCACGCCTTTAATCCCAGCACTCGGGGAGGCAGAGGCAGGTGGATCTCTGTGAGTTCAAGGCCAGCCTGGTCTCCAGAGCGAGTGCCAGGATAGGCTCCAAAGCTACACAGAGAAACCCTGTCTCAAAAAACCAAATAAACAAAAACAAAAACAAAAAAACAAAAGTTGGAGGAACCCTCCAACTTTCCAGACAAAACAAAAGGTTAGTTATATCCTCATACTTCTTGAATTTTTCTGGCTTTATCTCCTTTGGTTCCTATCTCTAACCCTCTTCTGTACATGTATTCTGGCTATTACTGGTCACAACTCCCCAATGTTCTGGTCATGGGTAGAGAAGGGGAACTTTTCTTCTCATAGCCCTGCCAGGTGCCAGAGCCACCGGTGTCTGGTCACAGGAGAAAAGAATTCTCAAAGGGCTGGGAGTCACACAGCTGCCCCTAAGGCTTGACTTCCTGGGAGGTCACCAAGGAACAGCTGAGAGGCTTCCCAGCTGGCCCTTCTAGCACCAGGCCTGGAAGTGCACAGATCCAGCCTTGCATGGGGGTGGCTCTTACTGGCTGAGGTGCAGTCCCATTTCCTGGAGGGCTTGCTCCTGCTCCTCACAGACCTTCTGTAACTCCGCCTTCTCATCTTGGAGTTCCCGTAGCTCCTGAAATAGACAAGCCACATGTCACACATAACTACATTTTCTTTTTTAAAATGTTTAGTAACCAGTGGGGTCAGGAGATCAGAATGTCTTGCAGAAGCAAAGAATAGTTTTGTTGCATGAATATCATCCAAGAGAGGATTCTCTTGTGGATAACTTTATACCAGCTATGGGCAGATGATATTGTGAGTCTGAGATCAGCCTGGGCTACAGGAGACTGTCTCAAACAACTACAAGTGGTTCTTAGCTGGATATGAGGATACAAGATAGGGATGAGATATATTTAGGCCAATTAAGAACAATTACCTAAACCAGGTGGTGGTGGCTCACACCTTTAATCCCAGCACTTGGGAGGCATATCTCAATGAGTTCAAGGTCAGCCTGGTCTACAAAGCTACACAGAAAAACCTTGTCTCAAAAAAAAAAAAAAAAAAAAAAAAAAAAAAGTCACCTGGGTTGGCCATTGTGGCATCCCCCCCTCCTCCCCATGCAGAGTTCTCTGTGGCTTTGGAGGCTGTCCTGGAACTAGCTCTTGTAGACCAGGCTGGCCTTGAACTCACAGAAATCTGCCTGCCTCTGCCTCCCGAGTGCTGAGATTAAAAGTGTGTGCCACCACTCGGGAGGCAGAGGCAGGCAGATTTCTGTGAGTTCAAGAACATCCTAGTCTACAGTCCTAGTTCCAAGCCAGCCAGGGCTACACAAAGAAATCTTGTCTCTAAAGACAAAAAAACGAAAAAAGAAAAAAGGGGGTGAGGAGGAGGGGGAGACACAACCAGTTATGCTGTTCCTGGTGGCACACACTTCACACCTTTAATCCTAGTACTTGGGATACAGAGGCAGGCGGATCTCTGTGAGTTCGAGGCCAGCCTGGTCTCCAGAGCGAGTGCCAGGATAGGCTCTAAAGCTACACAGAGAAATGCTGTCTTGAAAAACAAAAAACAAACAAACAAACAAACAAACAAACCCCACAAAAACAGTTACCCCAATGGACTAGTAAAGCTTTGCTTGTCTACTTTTTTTTTTTTTTACATTAGACAAAGTTTATTACAGGTGGGGGAGAGGGAGAAATGGAAGAGCAGAGCAGAGAGTAAGAGAGAAGACAGAGAGGAAGGCAGAAGAGGGCATAGGTGGGAGAAGAGGAAGAGAGAGACGTGTAAGAGAAGAGTAAAGGTTGGTTTTTAAAAACACAAGTTATCTGGGCTGGATGTGGTAGTGCACAGGTGTGATCTTAGTTCTTGGGAGGTGGAGACAGCATTAGAGGAGCTCAATGTACTCCTCCACTACATACCGAGCTCGAGATCAGCCTGGGCTACAAGAGACCCTATCACAAAACAAAACACAAATCACTCCCCTTCCACAGCTATCTGCAAAGTATACAGACTTCTGGGGACAGAGAGGACTCTGGGAAGAAGGAAGGTGGAGTCACCAGCCAGAGGAAACAGGAGGTTCAAGATGGAAGAGAGGTAATGCCAAGTGGCAGAAAATAGATTAATATAAATGGGTTAATTTAAGTTATAGGAGCTAGTTGAGACAAGCTTGAGCTAAAGGCTAAGCTTTCATAATTAATAAGAAGTTTCTGTGTCATTATTTGTGAGCTGGTGGCCAATGAAAAAGCTTGCTACAGTGTGTAGCATTCAAATGTGGACTGAAGTATTTTGAGGTAGATATGCTCAATGACAGAGGCACTTTCTAGAACCTTTCATGCCCCGTTTCTTCCCCTCCCCTTTCTGAGACTAGTGTGGCTCTTGAGCCCCTTCCTTCCCTTGAGGAGCCTCTGGGTCCACATTGTACAGTGGCACCCATTACTATGCTGACAGCTGCCTTGCCACAGGGTATGCTGAGGGTAGTACACATTTAGCTTTGTTGCCCAGGTGGGCTCAGTAGATCTGGGAGCCCAATGCTCAGGTGCATGGTGGTATCCAGGAAATCAGCCCAGCAGACTGCTGTCAGCAGTTTCCTGAGAGGTCTGTTTCTACTACAAGAACGTCACTAGGTCAACACCCCACTTCCCTTGCTCATAGGATCCAGGATGTTCCTGAAAGTGACACTGGGGACTCCAGAAAACTGAAGTGATGGCAGAAGGAAATGGAGCAGGGGATGACTGTAGGGTCTGGTCCTGTCTGCCTCCTGGGATGACTTGAGCTTTGGGAGGAATGGCCAGCCAACCTCTGGGGAGGTCATGTGCACTGGCTTTGGCAGAAAATGCTGACTGGTTCCTTATAGTTTCCTTAGTCAGGAGCCTAACACCAGCTTGCTGTGGAATATTCCTTTACACGGTGTGGATATATGTCTCTCTGACTGGTTTAATAAAGAAGCTGACTGACCAATAGCTGAACAGAATAGGGTTAGGCAGGAGAACCAAACTAGGAGGATGCTGGGAGGAAGAAGGGCGGAGTCTGGAGTTGCCAGTCAGTCACAGAGGGAGCAGGAGATGAATGTGCCATGTTAATAAACGTATCACCGCATGGCAGAGCACAAATAATAAGCCTGAGCTATTGGCCGAACATTTATAATATAAACCTTAGTGTGTTTATTTGAGAGTGGTTGCAGAAGAGTAAAACTCTGCCTACACCAACTCACCACATAGTAGCTGGTTTTAAGACCACCTGAGTAAGGGGCACCCCACCTCTTCCCTAGGCCTCTGCTTCTCTATCTGCTCTTCCCAGCTCCTTTCTGCCTTTCTCACTCTCAGAGCATCTGGCTGTCTCTATGTCTTATCACCAGCCTTTGCTATCTCCTCTTGGGAAAGATGCCCTGTGGGGGTGGGAACATTGTTCCAGACCCTGGTTCCCACACGGAGGCACTGGAGGGACTGACCTTCACAGGGAGTTCTGGAGAAACCCACAGGCAGCCATCTTACCTTCTTTAGTCCTTCCACTTGCTGCAGCTCTGTCTGAAGCAGACAGGAGGTATCTCTCTCATGCTGTAATTCTCTCTGGAGAGCTTGTCTTTGTTCTTTTTCTGATTTCAGTTCTTTCTCTAGACCCGAGCTGTTGTTTCCCCAAAAGTGATGAGTTAGTTTTAGTGGGAGATTTCCATGGAAGACCCACAATCTACCGTATGAGATAGGAGGAACCATCTGAATGGGCACATGAACATCAAAACCCTTACATGGTGTTAAACCAGGCCTCCTCCTGAAGGGTCACCTGCGTCCCCCAAAAGACTAGGAGCTGCAGGTACACACTTGGTTGTTACACCAATGAGAGGAAAACACTGAGGACTATACAAGGACTATACCAGTTCAGTATCTGCCTGGCTTTTTATAGCCCATATTCAGTATATAGGAAGATACCAAAGAGGTGGGGAGAGAGTGACCAAGACCAGGGGTGAGTTTGGCTGAATCTGACATCTTTCACCAGCTAAGGAGGCCAGGGACACAGGTGGCCCCGGGAGCCTACCTGCTCAGTTCTCTTACTCAGCACACACACTCTCATGCTAACCTAGGTGGGAGACTAGCTATCTCTTACTCTTCTTGCAGACAAGAAGAAAGGGAGGAAGTCACTTCCTTGTCCTCCCAAGCTGATCTCTCTGCAGGTGCCCTGCTCCTTACCATTGGTCACGCAGCTGGGACAGCTGTAGCTGTAGGGCACTGACCCTTCCGCTGAACTCCTGTTGCAGCTTGTGGCTCCGGTCTTCGGCCCCCTGTCTGGCCCTTTCTGCCTGTTGCAACCTGGAGGCAATGCCAAGCACATTGTCTTTGTAAGCAAAGGCTCACCTCTCAGACTGAAAACTTTGGCTTGAGCAGCTGCTTACCTCCTTTCCCTCTCTCCATCCTTTTTTTTTTGTTCTTTGTTTTAAAAATTTTGTTTTGTTTTTCTTTTCTTTTTTTTTTCTTTTTCTTTTTTTTTTTTTGAGACAGGGTTTCTCTGTAGCTTTGGAGCCAGTCCTGGAACTTGCTCTGTAGACCAGGCAGGCCTTGAACTCACAGAGATCTGCCTGCCTCTGCCTTCAGAGTGCTGGGATCAAAGGCCTGCAACACCACCACCCAGTTTCTTTTGGTTTTTTTGAGATAGGGTCTTGCTCTGTAGCTTAGGCAGTCCTTGAACTTGCTCCCTAGTTCAGACTGGTTTTAAACTCATGATCCTCCTACCATAGCCATAGTGTGTACCACCATGAACAGCTTCTCACCTGAATGGGAATTCTCCCCGCCCCACCCCAGACAGGGTTTCTCTGTGGCTTTGGAGGCTGTCCTGGAACTAGCTCTTGTAGAACAGGCTGGTCTCGAACTCACAGAGATCCGCCTGCCTCTGCCTCCCAAGTGCTGGGATTAAAGGCGTGCGCCACCACTGCCCAGCTAATAGCTCCATTTTTCCATGGGCTTATCTGCCATCCACATATCCTGCCTGCTAAAGTGCATGCTCAAGTTTGGTTCTTTTTCTTTTTGAGACTGGATTTTGCTAGCTTGAAACTAGCTATAGCCCAGGCTGGCCTTCAGTCTGTGATCCTCTAGCCTCAGTCTTTTCAGGGCTGGGATTAGGTGTGCACACCACACCTAGTTTTCTTTTGTCTGTTTCTCCCACTCTTGGGTATGTGGGCGGCACACGTTCCACTGTGCGCATGTGGAGGTTAGAGGACAACCTGGGGATCCAGTCCTCCGCTCCCCACCTTGCCTGAGACAGGCTCTCTGTGTACACAGAGTTTGCTGGTCCCATCTTGCTATAGCACTCCATTTTTTTTTTTTTTTTGTTTTTGAGACAGGGTTTCTCTATATTGCTCTGGAGCCTGTCCTGGAACTTGTTCTGTAGACCAGGCTGGCCTCAAACTCAGAGATCCATCTGCCTCTTCCTCCTGAGTTCTGGGATTAAAGGTGTGTACCACCCACGCCTGGCCTCTTTTTGGCACTCCATTTTCATAGGTCTGCACTACTACACATGGCTATGTGGGTTCTGGGGATTTGAATTCAGGTCCTGACGCTCTCCCAAGGCAAGCAATGTTAACCACTGAGCCATCCCCCCAGCTTCATCTGTTTTTAGTTGAATTGTTTGGCTTATTTTTTGAGGGTTCTTTATATAGTCTAATATAAATTCATTGTCAGATATCTGCAAATTTCCTCTAAATTCATAAATACTCTTTCAATTATGTTTCATAGGATAAAAGTTTAAAGTATTATTATATTGCTACTATTACTTTTTTTTTTTTTTTTTTTTTTGAGACAAAGTTTCTCTGTGTATCCCTGGCTGTTCTGGAACTCACTTTGTAGACCAGGCTGTCCTGGAACTCACTCTGTACACTAGGCTAGCCACGAACTCACAGAGATCCTCCTGTCTCTGCTTCCCGAATGCTGGTATTAAAGGCTACTGACTGACACCTTGCTAAGTAAGTTTAGAATTTTGATACAGTCTAATTCATCAAGTGTGGAATATTCCTTTACACTGTGTGAATGAATATATGCCACTATGATTGGGTTAATAAAGAAGCTGACTGCTGAACAGGTAGAGTTTAGGTAGGAATTCAGACAAAAAGGGAGTGCAAAAAAGAAGGGGAGGAGTCTTAGAGTCTCGAGGAAAGGCGGAGAGGAGATGAACTGCTGTACTGAGAAAAGGTACCGAGCCATGTGGCAGAGCGTAGATGAGAAATATGGGTTAATATAAAATGTAAGAGTTAGATACTAACAACCTGAGCTATTGGCCAATCATTTATAATTAATAATAAGTCTCTGTGTGGTTATTTGGGAGATTTTATAAATAAATCACATCTACCAAAAAACAGCCATCTTTTTTGGGGATGCTATCATTTTTTAAACAGTGTTGGAGCAATTGGTCTTCTTTCTGCAAAGCAGTGACTCTCAACCCACACCTCCAATCTGATAGAACAGCTGGCTCAAAGGGCTTCATAAATTTCAATGTAAAACTGAACTGTTTAGAAGGAAACAGAAGACTCTATGCCTGTGGGGTGGGCAAAGAGATTTCTTTTTGGGGTAGCACAGAAGCATAACTATGACTTGGGGTTTGTTTCTATTGCTATAAAGAGACACCATGACCACAGCAGTTCTTATTTCTCTTTGCCCAACACTATTTATTGAAAAGACCACTTTTGCTATGAAGTGGTGGCACACACCTTTAATCCCAGTACTTCAGAGGCAGGTGAATCTCTGAGTTCGAGGCCAGCCTGGTCTACAGAATGGCCAGAGCTACATACAGAAATCCTGTCTCAAAAAAAAAAAAAAAAAAAAAAAAAAGAACCCAACCAACCAACCAAAAAGAAAGCCTAATAGACCACCTTTGCTCTATGGAATAGCATCACATCTCCCAAAAAGCAGCCATCTTTTTTGGGGATGCTATCATTTTTTAAAAAAATTTACTCTCGTGTGTGTGTGTGTGTGTGTGTGTGTGTGTGTGTGTGTGTGTGTGTGTGTGTGTGTGTGTGTGCTGGAGCCTGCAGAGACTGGAAGATCTCATGGAGCCAGACTTAGAGGTCATTGTGAGCCGCCCAATGTGGGTGCTAGGAACTGAACTTGAGTCCTCTCTAAGAAGAGTAAGTGCTCTTAAGTGCTGAGCCATCTCTCCAGCCCCTGGAATTCTATTCTGATCCACTGCTGAGCTGATATTTGAATGTGACAGTGACAATCCACTCTGTCTAGTTCCAAAGCATGCGAGGACATTCTGAGGCAGTGGCCAAAAGCCTGACTGACTAAACAGCGCTTAGGCCAAGCTGGGTGATGCACCTAGGCTTTTCCTTAGACAGAAGGTGGGCCAAGGAAGAACAGTCACCTCAATTTGTCTGTACTTCTCAGTGGGACTCTGTGGTTCTACCTAGGCCCATGTAGGCCCAGAACCTTCTAGAGATTGCTGTATACCAGGGAAGTGATTACCTTTCTTCCATTTGTTTCATGCTGGACATAATTTGATTGGTTTTTCCTTCAAAAGATGCGATGGCTTCATTCTTCTGCTGTAAACTGTTCTCAGCATTCTATGAAAGCAAAGAGAGGGGTCCATAAGCTGCCCAGCCCTCCTCCACACCTCTGCATTACAAACACGTCTCCCTCATTATTAATACAGGCTTTGCAACACTCTCAAGAGTAATTGCTGTTCTTCCCTAGAGTCCTGGAAGACAAACCAGGTCAAGGCTCCAGCTCTGCCAGTGGAAGAAGAGCAAAGAGGCAGGTACTGGGGTCTGTTTGCTGCAGTCAGTGTGGACTCTGCTCCCAAGTATCCTCATGGCCTTGGCACACTTGCTAGTTCAGTTCTCAAGGGAGGCATTGACAGTGTCAGTTTCCTAGAGAGGGAGAATCAGAAGAGAAGAGACTGGCTGAAGAGCCAGTCAGGGCAGGGCTGTTCCACAGCCATGTCTGTGAGACTCACTCTGTCCCAATTTTAGTCAGAATAGGTATCCAGTAAGCAAAGGGAGCACTCTGTAGTCACAAGAGACACACTGTAAGATAAAAGGTTACAGGGATGCTACTGCAGAAGGAAGTCGGGATGAGTTCCTAAGGAGCACAGACTGCATTTCCTGATTGAAGCCTACACTCAGGAATGAACTGATGAAACAGAACAGCATGCTGAGTGTCATTCAGCTTATAGAAAAAATAACTGGAAATTATGAAATGCTCAGACTTGGAAGGCCACAGCACCATGACACTCACTGCAGTGAAATGAAGTCATATCACAACGTACACATGAAGAAAGGTAACTGAAACATGACATGGCCTGGCTCTAAGACATCTGATTTCTGAGATGCTAAAATGGTTAACATGCTTCCCTGGTGATGAAATACTGTTGCCAAGATTTGAGGGACACAAAACAGTTTTTTTTGGCTAGTGATGAAGATTACACAAGCATTTTGTCCCTGAGCCGTCTGTACCCTCTGGTCCTGTCTCTGTCTCTGTCTCTCTCTGCCTGTGTGTGTGTGTTTGAGATGGGGTCTGACTATATGGCTTAGGCTGGCCTTGACCAGTCTGCAATCCCCTTGTCCCATTCTTAGGAATGCTGGGATTAAGTGATGGGTCACAGACAGGTATGCACAAGCTTTCTTGTGATTTATTTGGGGGTGGGGCAATGCTGGGGATGGAACCCAGGGCCTCTTGCATGCCAGGTAAGTGCTCCACTACTCAGCTCTCTTGTGCTAATTTTCAACTTTAAAAAATACTATGAAAGGGGCTGGAGAGATGGCTCAGTGGTTAAGAGCACTGGATACTCTTCTTCCAGGGGTCCTGAGTTCAATTCCCAGCATCCACATGGTGACTTACTACCATCTGTAACGAGATCTGGGGTCCTCTTCTGGCCTCCAGGCAGACACTGTATATGTAATAAATAAATACTTAAAAAAAAAATCTATGAAAGTAGGTATGGTGGTGCATGCCTTTAATACCAGCATTTGAGAGGCAGAGAGGCAGGCAGATCTCTGTGAGTTTTTTTTTTTTTTTTTTTTTTTTTCTTTCCCCAAGACAGGGTTTCTTTGTGTAACAGCTCTGGCTGTCCTGGAACTCCCTCTGTAGACCAGGCTGGCCTCAAACTCACAGAGATCCACCTGCCTCTGCCTCCCAAAGCCTGGGATTAAAGGCATGTACTGCCATCACCTGGCTTTCACTGTGACAAATTCCAAGACAGTCAGAGCTAAATAGAGAGACCCTGGCTCAAAAGCAAACAAACTCCAACAAAACAACAATAAACCCCCTAAAGAAAAAAACTCCATGAACTAAGAGAAAGTAAATGAGCTACAGAGGAAATGCAGAGAAGGCCGAGCATAATAAAGGCAAGGGTAACTGCTTTATTAATAATACTTCTGACACCAGTGTGCATATGGGCATTGCCCACATAATCAACCTTGATGCCCCTTGGGTATTCTACAGTAAAATTTAAGTCTTGCTAGCACCCTGCAGAGTTAGTGCAGATGCTACAGGTGAAATGCATGCCACAAGACTGCCCACTCTCCTCACCCTAGTGGAAGCCCCATATTTGCCACCTGCCTGTTTCTCTATCGGCACTGTTTAATCAATAGAGATGTGGAAATGTGGACAGACAAGAGGGCCAAGACAGGAGTGCTGTTTTCCAAAGGCTGCACAGATGGGGTTGGCCCTGTCAAAGCTGATGGAAAGCTGGTGGCCCTTGCCACTAGCCACTATGCAAAGCAGTCAGTAAAACTCAGTTGCCCAAACCTGGAAGATTGTGCCAATACTGCGGCTGCTCCAGGAGAGGTGGCTTGGAGAAATCAGAATGCTAGCAGCTATCAAGTGGTCCTTGCTGCTTGAGCAAGGTTCTAGAAGAAAACAGTCCAGGCCCAACCCTGATAGTTTGCAAAGAGATGCAGAGCAAGAGTCCAGAGGAAGGGGCTGGAGGAGCCAACTGCTCTGGACCATTCAACATGTAAGACTAAACACTAGGCTGGGCATGGTGGCACATACCTGTAATCCCAGCATTTGGAAGGCAGAGGCAAGTCTGGTCTACATAGTAAGTTCCAGGACAGCCAGGTATACATAGTGAGACCCTGTCTCAAAAAACAAGACAAAACAAAAGACTAAACACTGGGCCATAAAGGACTTGTACATCAGCTCATGCAGGCTGGAAGTATGGATTAGCAGAACAGTTGCCTAGCATGCATGCAGCCCCAGTTAGTGAAAATCAGATTCAAGTCTCCTCTATATAAGTCTAGGATTTTGGATGATCTGTTATTAACAAAACAGGGAGACATGGACACACATTCAGACTCAGACCCTGATACAGTCATGCAAAGCGGTAATCAAGAGGCAGGAGTGCATTCACTGACCTTGGGTCCCTGATAGTCACATGGGAGGGAAGTAAGGAGACCAGAGCCCGTGACAGAGGTGACAGTACTGCCAAAGAGCCAAGAATCTGCTATGAAAAATACCTATGACTATGGTTCCTATTACAAATGCCAGGTTGGCAAGCTGACACCTGTAAGAGGCTGGCCACCAAAGTTGGTTATCTTCTAGAAGGACACACTACCCAAAGTCCTTCAGAATGTGGCCAAGGATGGTGGTGGTGCTTGGGAGACACAAAAGTCCTTTCAGAAGACAGAAACACTGTTAGGGACCATTGTCTTGGTAGTTCAGTGTGTTTACTTCTGTTCCAAGTTGGTACTCTATATTTTGTTTTTCTACCCCAGCATCACAGGTTGTGATGGGCCAATGTGAGAGGGACAGTTGGCTTCCAGCTCATATGGACTGCTGGGGAATTAATGGCCATCAGCCAGGGGCTGTGGTCTCTGAGGAGGATGCAGGGTCCGGATGGAACTTCCCAGCAACAATCTTGGGACTAACTATAGACAGACAATTACATGCCCACCAATAAATATTCTCTCTTTTATCTGGCTGCAGCCCAGAAAATATGGAGTTCTCAGGGCCCTGCAGCTATGATGACCAGCCTTTCCTCATGGAGCTGACCAGAGGCAATGTGTACAACCTCCATCTCACTTTGAGACAAGAAATGTCTCACTGACTCTAGGGCTCCTTCTTGCTCAGAGGCAAAACTAGTGCCCTACAAAGTTGTGGCCCCTCTGCCTGTGTCTTTGAGTGACTGCCAAGCACAAGCCTGCTGGTCTTGAAGGCTTACTGCGTTACAGATACACTTCCATGCTTCAAAGGCATTCTAGTAGATGATTAGAGCAGTTTCCCTAACACACACTATTATGTCTCTATATGGGCCAAAACCTGAAAAAAAGAATGGAAAAACTTTGTTGTTGTTGTTTTGAGACACGGTTTCTCAGTAGCTACAGAGCCTGTCCTGGAACTTTCTCTGGAGACCAGGCTGGCCTCGAACTTACAGAGATCCACCTGGCTCTGCCTCCAGAGTGCTGGGATTAAAGGAATGTGCCACCATTGCCCGTCTCTGTAAAAACTTAAAACAGATGGTTTGATGAGAAGTCTGGTGCCCACATTGGGAAGCTCACAAATGCTATAAGGAATCTGATGTGTCTGGCTTCCTCAGACACATGTGTGTTTATACTCACAAAGTCATAAATGCACACACATAAATAAAACTAAACCTTTAAAAATAAATTCTTGCAGCAGGTATGGCAGTACACATCTTTAATCCCAGCATTCGGAAAGCAGAGGCAGGCAGAACTCTGAGTTTGAGGTTAGCCTGGTCTACTTAGTAAGTTCCAGGCCAACCAGAGCTACACACTGAGACCCTGTCTCAAGCAAACAAAAACCAAAACTCTAATAACTGAGGGTCGAGGACCAGGCCTGTCTGCATATTCTCCAGGAAGGAAGACAGCACTGAAAGGCAACAACAGAGGGCAGTGGTACAGACATGAGGCCAGTTCTCACCTGAACTTTGTGAAACATCTGTAAATTAATTGCTTTGACTTCCTCCAGCTGCTGGCGGAGGGCGACCAGCGTGTCCTGCTTCTCATGGGTGTCCTTCTCTAGTAACTTCATGGCGATTTCCATCTCAGTCTTCATTCCAATCTGTAACTCCAGTTCCTTTTCTAGTTCCTTTAAAGACATGAACGAGGAGAGTCTACTGAGGAAGAAGCAGGATCATATTTAACTGAGGTGGGAGTCACTGCAGGACAGGGCAAGCTTGCAAGATGGGATTACTTAGATTCATTCTCTCCTCCCCACTTCCTACCTGCCTGCCTTCTTTCCTCTGTCCCTCTCACCTTCCCTTTCTCTTCTCCCCTCTTCTTAGTTTTGGAGGGAGTTTAACTGTGTGACCTAGGATGCCTCGGCTCCCCGGTTGCTGGGAGTACAGTAGCAGCACGCTGGCTCTGTATCAAGGCAACAGAACACTGACTTGGCAACATGAGCCCAGAGTTCTAGAAGCCAGGTGGTCCCCCAAAGGGAAACATAACCCAGGGTCTGCAGGGAGACTACAGTTTCTGAACACTTTGGACTTTACCACCATTCTGAAATGGTTCTGTCCTTGGTACCTCGGGGCACAGTGCTCCATATTCATTCCAGGAAGCCAAGACAAGAAAGCAGGAGAACCAGGTTCGAAAAGGAACTGTGGCTGCCAATGCACAGAGTAAAGTAAGTGGCCAGCGCCTATGATTGAGGGGACAGACCAGTCTGTAACAATCTCTAGGAAAGACTCATATGCGTGTATGTAGAGTATAGACAGGTTCATGGAGACTGGAGGACCACTGACAGACTCTTCCTCAGGGCGCTGGGTCCCACTCACCAGCCGCACTTTTTTCTCCTCCTTCAGCTGCTTCCACACATCGCTGTACATTTCGTCCAGGCCCTGCCGGGTCTGCTTGTAAGTCTCCAGCTCTACTTTGGTGTCCTGTTTCGTTATCTGAATCACACAAGAACACCAAGAATGACTCACTCTTGGGAAGTAAACTACCTAACATTTCAAAATATATCACAATCCTAGAAAGAAAAAAAAGGATAATTTTCTACTACTTTATTTTTTGTTATTTTTTTTTTTTTTGACAAAGGATTTTTCTATATAGGTTTGGCTATCCTAGAACTCATTCTGTAGACTAGGCTGGCCTTGAACTCACAAGATCCTCTGGTCTCTGACTCCTGAGTGCTGGGATTAAAGTCATGTGCTACCACTACCTGGTTTAATTGTCTACATTTTAAACAGGATGAATCTTGAGTCAGGAGCATATGATGCCTCTTAAAGATGTAACAACCTGAAAGATGAAGGATGACAGCAGAGCAATAGATGTGTGCATGACTATGTAACAGGGTCTCACTGTATACCTTGGGAAGGACTTCAACTTGTGATCCTCCTGCTTCTGCCTCCTGAGTGCTGGGATCACAGGTGTGTGGATAACACAATAGATTTTTTTGTTTGTTTGTTTTGTTTTTCCAGACAGCGTTTCTCTGTGTAGCTTTTTGAGCCTGTCCTGGAACTTGTTCTTGTAGACCAGGCTGGTCCCAAACTCACAGAGATCTGCCTGCCTCTGCCTCCAAAGTGCTGGGATTAAAGGCATGCATCACCACCACCTGGCTAACACAATAGACTTTTACAACAAGCTAGGCTGTGTAATGGTTTAGTTAATTTTCCTTACAACAGGACAAGAAATCCTGGTAGGAATGTTTGCTGCCGTCTTTACCTAGCACTGGGAGACTTGTGGTGACTCTGACCTGATCTCTACCGTTGAGCCACCAGGTGAGGCATAGCCGCAGGCTGGCATCTTACAGACTGCCAGGAGCACCTGTGGTGAAGGAAGAACAAAGTGCTAAGGAAGTATGGGAGGAGGAAGGCCGTGCCCGGCCGTGGAACCGGGGACACAATGATAGCCCACTTAGCATTGAGCCAAAGTTAAAAGAACAAACTGCAATTCTGGAGTACAAAGGCTGGGGGTTTCAGGAGTTTGAAGTGATTCAGGTGGCCTGTGAGTGACATGGTAGGAATGGCAGTAAGAGGTACTGATTTCAAATAAGACACCCTTTGTACATTCTGGAGACTGGGACAGAGTTAAGTCACAGCTGGCCTTGCTATTTGTAGGCTCAGCAACAGTGCTGTCACTGACCATGGAGTGGGAATAGTGAAGAAAACCCTTCTACACAGAACAGACTCAGACTTTCTTAGACAAGCCAGGACGGCCACTGTTTACACAGGTCACTTTATAGCATCCTGAAGAACATGTGACTGCAGCCATTTCATACAATGGATTCAGTGCTCTAGGGAGATTCTGACATCTTTCCTCCATGATAACAAGGGGCAGCTACATCTTGAGACTAACAGGGTGAGTGTGTGTGTGTGTGTGAGTATGTGTGTATATATGTGTGTATATGTGTGTATGCATGTGTATGTGCGTGTGTATGGGTGTGTGAGTGTGTGTGTGTGTGCGCGCGCGCGCGTGTGCATGTATGTATGTATGTATGTATGTATGTATGTATGTATGTATGTGTATGTGAGCGTATGCACGTGTGTGTGAACACTGCCCAGCAGTTAGGTCACCCTCTCACCTCCACACTCTTTTCACTCCTTTCACGAATTAACTCGTTCTGTTCTCTCAGCTGCTTCTGTTCTTCTTGCAGGGAACAAATTCGGTCTGTTGCAGCTGAAAGCTGATTAAGAAAGATTTTTTACATTTTTTAACATCAAACTTAATCTTCCTGTCCAAGATTAAGAGCTGACATTTACTTAGATCTACACAATTTACAATGCATCTTAATGTTTGATATTTTACTTCCCTGCTTTGAACAGGAAATACAAACTTCCAAATATATCTATGTAGTAAAACCTCTGTCACATACTGCTAGCTTTCTGTTTCGTCTCCAGTTTTTTCCCCACATTATAAAAATCATTTATTTGATGCTTCATGTGAGTGATAATTTATGTATACACACACACACACACACACAGAGAGAGAGAGAGAGAGAAAAAAAAAATTGGAGTTCAGACAGACACTACTACAGCAGCACCAAATAAGAATCTGGTACTATTCAAACTCTGAGAGTAGTTTTTGTTTTATTTTATTTATTTATTTATTTATTTATTTATTTATTTATTTATTTATTTATTCATTCATTTTTTCAAGACAGGATTTCTCTGTGTAGCTTTGTAGACCAGGCTAGCTTCAAACTCACAGAGATTTTCCTGCCTCTGCCTCCCGAGTGCTGCTGCCACCACTGCCCAGCTTTCCCCCCACCCCCCAAGACAAGGTTTCTCTGTATAGCAGCTTTGGCTGTTCTGAAACTAGCTCTGTAGACCAGGCTGGCTTCAAACTCATGGAGATCTGCCTGCCTCTGCCTCACATTAAAGGCATATGCCACCACAGCCCAGTGGTTAGAATAGTTTTTAATGACTTGAGAAGACACTTATACCAATAAGGGGAAAGTTGTATGGTATGCTCTCATCTGTAATTATGAAAACTAAAATCAATAGGCCAAAATTTGTAAAATAAAGACTAAAAATGGCAGGCAAGCTTTCTGTGCCGATATCATTCCTGCCAACATGGTGAACGTTCTTAAGACCCGCCGGACGTTCTGCAAGAAATGTGGCAAGCACCAGCCCCATAAAGTGACACAGTACAAGAAGGAAAAGGACTCTTTGTATGCCCAGGGAAAGCGGCGTTATGACAGGAAACAGAATGGCAATGGTGGACAGACTAAGCCTATTTTCCAAAAAAAGGCTAAAACTACAAAGAAGATTGTGCTGAGGCTTGAGTGTGTTGAGCCCAACTGCAGATCTAAGAGGATGCTGGGTATTAAGATATGCAAGCATTTTGAACTAGGGGGAGATAAGAAGAGAAAGGGCTAAGTGATCAGGTTCTAAGCTGCTCTTGTTATGGAGACAATAAAATCACAATAAAAGAAACTCAAAAAAAAAAAAAAGGGGGGCAGGCAAAAGGACGATGGGTCTTTTACGTTTTTTGTTTGTTTTGATCTATCACTCTTTTCAGGGGTGTTTTGTTTTTTTGAGACAGGGTCTCACTGTATGGCTATTGGCTGTCCTGGAACTCATGAAGATATGCCTGCTTCTGCCTCCCGAGTACTGGGATTAATACTGTGTGCTACCACACCCAACCTGTTTGCTATTGTTGCGTGTGTTTGCGCATTCACGCTTGCCTGTACACGCACATGTACAGAATACCAGAAGTTGACAGTGGGGTCTTCTCCATTGCTCCACCTTATTCTTTGAGGCATGATCTTTCATTGAACTTGGAGCATGCAATTCTGGCTAGGCTTGCTGACCCAGCATAGCCCTAGATCTGCCTGTTTCTGCTTCCCAGCATGGGAGTTACAGACTCGTGCTGTCCTGCCTGGCTTTGACTCAGGTGCTGGAGATGGCAACTCTGTCCCTCACGCTGTAGAGCAAGTACTTTACCACTGAGCCATTTCCCTGATTCCCATTTTCAGTTTCTTTCTTTCTCTCTCTCTCTCTCTCTCTCTCTCTCTCTCTCTTTTTGGTTTTTCGAGACAGGGTTTCTCTGTGTAGCTTTGGAGCCTATCCTGGCACTCGCTCTGGAGACCAGGCTGGCCTCCAACTCACAGAGATCCGCCTGCCTCTGCCTCCCGAGTGCTGGGATTAAAAGCGTGTGCCACCAACGCCCAGCGATTTTCAGTTTCTTAATAAGTGCAAATATATTTTATTGTCAAGGGAGATTAAAGATTTTGGAGGAAAGAATCAAACTTAAATTATCAGAAACAGGCCCCAGAGAAACCCTTCCTCTCCTGAAATGTGTCATGTGGCTTAAGGGAAGGAAAGTTGGATTTGTTCATGACTGAGCCTAGCAAGTGGATATCACGGGAGGCAAAGGGGAAGGGACCCCTCCTTATTCCAGCTCCAGGCTCCAGCCTGCAGCAGAGGAGGGAGATTGTCATCTGTCCATCTTTCCTCAGTGAGGGATCTTGAGGTACTGAACTGTCCTCTAAAAATCCTTCAGAGTTTTCAGACCCCAGGCTGAAGTTTCTAAACAACAGTTGTGCCTAAGAAAGACCTCTAAGGCTCTGAAGGTGTTAGTTGTCAAAAGGGGAGAAGCAGGCCACAGCCACCAGCTCCTTCCCATCTCTGAGGCAGATTCTCTAAAGGATGTATTTTGTTTTGTTTTGTTTTGTTTTATTTTTGATACAGGGTTTCTCTGTGTAGCCCTGGCTGTCCTGGAACTACCTCTGTAGACCAGGCTGGCCTTGGACTTAGTGATCCACCTGTCTCTGCCTCCCCAGTGCTGGGATAAAGGTGTGTGCCACCATGACATGCTCTAAAGGCCATCTTCCTACAGTTATATGCTGAAGAAAACGCCCAGCCCCGAGTTTCAGGAGTACAACTGAAGCATGCCTCCTGGCTGGGGAGCAGTGCTTTGTTCTGTAGTCAACCAAGTCTCCAGCCCCTCCCCCAGTGCTACTTCATGGGTATTTATACCACAGTAAACTGACAATCTCTATAACAAAATTATAAAATCTATGTATTACCCAACTTGGAGACATTACAATGAGGTTTCAAGACCTGCTTCCATAGAAGCTCAAAGGCCTACCTCCCAAGAAGGTAGGGGTGTGTGTGTGTGTGTGTGTGTGTGTGTGTGAGTGAGTCTCCAGGGCTACCTGCAGTGACTCCTCCCATGACCCTCCCCTGGGAATACTGTCTTTGCTCCTGCCACTAACACAAGCTTGGTAGGGTGTGTGTGTGTGTGTGTGTGTGTGTGTGTGTGTGAGAGTCTCCAGGGCTACCTGCAGTGACTCCTCCCATGACCCTCCCCTGTGAATACTGTCTTTGCTCCTGCCACTAACACAAGCTTGAGTCCCTCCCTGGAAAGCCCCTAAGGAGAGCAGTCAGCCTACAGTGAGCCTTAGTGGGCCCTTCACTTACAGACCCTCCTAGCCTGCTGCACCCTGCCTCTGTGCTGTGGGGTACTCCTTTTTAAGCCCCTCCTCAAAGCTCTCCTCCTTCCTACTACCTGTGGAAAGTCTCAAGGCTGAGCAACCCCCCCTCCTGCTAAGAGGAGACAAGATGTGTCCACCAGGGAGACTGCCAGCAGCGGGCAGCAAGCATTCTTCCTTGGCCTCAGCCCTCCTTCTTCCTGTCCTTTACTTTCTCTCTTCCTAGTGAGAAAGCAGAGAAAGACCATGCTGTGGGGAGGCTGGATCTGTGCTCACTAGAGGCCAAAACAGAAGGTTGGGCTGGGATGCCTCTCGGGTAGTCTGTGCTCTCTGGGCTGCAAGGAAGCACGTGACACTAGAGCAAAGGTGGGTAGAGAAGAAAACTACCATCATTTCATGTCTACCCGATGGTGCATTAACCAGAGGTGATAAAACTGAGGCCGTGGGGAACTGCCTCAGGACCAGCTTCCTGCCTCGCTGGGAACCCTACACAGGTGGAACATAAATGCTGTCTCCTGTGCAGTTCCACTTGAGGCTAGATCCTCTTCCTCCCAACAGGATAGTCTGGTCAGATGCACCAACCAGCCCATCTCTTTCTCTCTCTCTTTTTTCTTATTGTACTATGTACTGAACCCAGGGCCTTGTCTATACTAGACAAACACTCTACCATGGAGTCTTTACTTTTTATTTTGAGACAGGTCTTGTTAAAGTTGTTCAGGCTGGTTCTGAACTCACTTTCTGGCTTAGGCAGGCTTAGGACTTGCAATCCTCCTGGTTCAGCCTCCGAAGTAGCTGGAGTGATAGGCCTACTGCCACCAGGCCGACTATACCACTTTTCTTAACCTTGGGTCACTCTATTTTGTTTAAGCAAAAGTTACAAACCTCTTCTTGAAGCTTTGAGTTTGTCTTTTCCAAGCCATCTATCTTGGTTTGAAGATCCCCAACTGTGCAGCTGTAGAGAATAAACACACAGGTTAGCCTCAACTTAGAACAGTAGACTGTTTTCCCAACTGGTGAGCGAGAAGGGGGAGTCCTGACTTCCTTCATGAAAGGAAAGGCGCAGGGCTGCTCAGAACTATGAGGTAGGAACTCAAGTTTGTGTGGATACTGAGATAACCACAACCAAAATCCACTGTCAGCTGGGTGGCGGTGGCGCACACCTTTAATCCCAGCACTCAGGAGGCCGACTCACTTGGATCTCTGTGAGTTTGAGGCCAGCCTGGTCTACTACATAGTGAGTTCCAGGACAGCCAGGGCTACACAGAGAAACCCTGTTTTGTTTTTATTTTAAAGATTTATTTTTATGTTTATGTGTTTTGCCTGTATGTATTTCTGTATATGTGCTTAACAGCTATGGAGGCCAGCAGAGGCTATCAGAGCTCCAAGTGCTGGAGTTACAGGTGGTTGTGGTCCACCCATGTGGGTGCTGAGAACTGAACCTGGGGCCTCTGTAAGAGAGGTTAGTGCTCTTAACTGCTGAGCCATCTCTCCAGTCTCACTCACTAACCCTTTACGATGAGGCCTCTCACTGAATGTGTAGCTCACAGAATGGCTAGAATAGCCAGCTGGCCAGGAAGTTCTAGGATCTGCCTGTCTCCATGTCCCAGCTTTTCATGTGAGTACTGGAGATACGAACTCAGGTCCTTGTGCTTGTGGAGCAAGTTCCTCATACCCTGAGCCATCAACCTAGCTGCAAAGCTGATTTTTAATTATTTACTTTATGCATATATGTATTTTTCTACATGTGTATTTATAATACATGTGTGCCTGATCCCTGTATAGGTCATAAGAGGATGTCAGATCCCCTGGAACTGGAGTTACAGGTGCTTATGAGCCTGCATATAGATGCTGGGAATTGAATCTGGATCCTCTGGAAGAGCAATCAATTTTCTTTCTTTCTTTTTTTAAAGACTTATTTATTTATCATGTATACAGTGTTCTGCCTACATGTATGCCTGCAGGCCATAAGTGGCACTAGGTCTCATTAAAGATGGTTGTGAGCCATCATGTGGTTGTTGGGAATTGAACTCAGGATCTCTGGAAGAGCAGCCAGTGCTCTTAACCTCTGAGCCATCTCTCCAGCCCACAGTCAATTTTCTTCTTTTTTTTTCTTTTTCTTTCTTTTCTTTTTTTTTTTTTTTTGGTTTTTCGAGACAGGGTTTCTTCTGTGTAACAGTCCTGACTGTCCTGGAACTCACTGAGATCCTCCTGCCTCTGCCTCCTAGATCTATCTTTTATGTGTATGAGTGTTTGCCGGCATGAATGTATGTGCTCCACATACGTGTAGCAACTAAGAGGTCGGAGGAGGGTGTTAGATGCCCTGGGGTTCTGAGCCATCATGTGGGTGCTCTGCAAGAGGAACAAGTGCCATCTAACCACTTAGCCATCGCTTCAGCCACTTCCGCAATAGTTTAAGTTACTTTCATACTGTGAAAAACGTAAAGAATCTGCAAACAGGAACACAATAGGTTTGATGATAGCAACAAGCCCTTTGACAAGAGCAGGAACTTAATTGCTGTTCTATACGCCAAGTCATCTTTGCTGTAAGCATTTTAAATTCATCAACTCACTTAATTTTCTCCATAATTGAAGAGGTAGTTCTGCTAATTTACTTTGCAGATGATTAAACATAAACATTTATATTAAAGAACTTAAGTACAGGCATGTATGTCCTCCCTCACCCAAGTTTTTTTTTTTTTTTTTTTTGGTGATGGGGATGGAACCTAGGTTATCTCTGACTCACAATCCCAGGTGCCCCACCTCTACCCCCCCTCCCATCTTTTTTAAGGTTTTATTTTAAGCATAGTGGCTCACTTTAATGCCAGCACTGGAGATGCAGAGGCTGATGAATCTCCATGGGTTCCAGGCTTCAGGCCAACCAGGACTACATATTCAGACCCTATTTAATACACACACACACACACATCCCGCCACCATCTATATTTGTATGCAAGTGCTTATGGAGGCCAGAGGTGCCAGCTCCCTCTGGAATTGGAGTTGTAGGCAGTTGAGAGCTGCCTGAAGTGGGTACTGGGAACAGAACTCTGAGAGAAAAATGACTTCTTAACAACTGAGC